>NW_022589732.1:17754863-17814809 GCF_004348235.1 Phoca vitulina | reverse complement strand
TATATATATATATACCCTGCTGGGTAAGGGCCCTTATAACTCCAAACTACCTGGCACTGTGATATGTGATGAGTCTGGAAGGGCATTGTGGTGCGGGTGAGTTTGGGAACGGGAGAGGTGAAGGGACAAGTCAAGAAGGAGTTTGATCTCAGACTGCCAGAGGACTGGGCCCTGGGCGGTGGGGTCCCAGCCTGAGGCCCGCTGAGCTGGAGAGACTGCTGTGCCTCTGGGTGGCAGGGGAGAGGTGGCTCAGGGGCCTGGCTGTCCATCACCGCGTGAGTCTGTCTCCACCCACGTCTGTCCCCATCCACGTGCTCTGGAGGGGAGCCCAAGGATGTGGCAGTCTGGCTGGCTCCTCCCTTCACCTTTGGCTATGATTTTGTTCTGTGGGAAAAGCTTAGGGGCAGCATGCAGCACAGTCCTCCCGGGACAGCTCTGCATCACCTGGCTGCCTTTCTGTCTGTTAGATTCCAGGCGTCTGTCATCCTTCTCTGAGCATCCCTCTCTTCTTTCTAACTTTTTGCACCTTCCAGATGTCTCCACCACCACAGATCTCTCTTGAGAGTGCCCGTGGCCTCCAGGCCCAGGTTCTCCTCCCTGAGGAGTCTGAGGTTGGCCTGACATGAGGCCCCTGCCCAAGCCCCCTCGTGCCCTTGTCACGGCGGATGGCTCCCCACCCCCCCACCCCCCCGGGCTAGCAAGTGCATGGTCCCCGCCTTGCTCCCAGCCTCCCCACTCCCTTTCTAATGGCTTGGGTTTGCAGCGGCTTCATTTCCGTGGTCATTGTACATCACTATATATACTGGTAGTTATAAAAACTGATACTTTATATTGTTTCTTCCGGGTGACCGTCGTCCCAGGAGCCACTTCTTTTCCTCCTGGGGAGTCTGGAGACCCCACCAGGGTTTGTTCATTGCACATTTTGTTACAGCAACTCCTCTCACGTTATGAAACTCTTTGTGCTTTTTCCCTGCCTGTGTCAGCGTTCATAGTTCGTGTGGACCATTCTCTGTGTCTTTGGGACTGGGCGCTTCTTTGGCCATTGGGGGGGTGTTGTGTTTGTATTGCATGAGGTTGCGGGAAAGCCTATTACTGCCACACGAAGGTGGGGTCATCGCGTTCCTACCCAGCTCGTCATTATAGGAGCATCTGGGGGTCCCTGGCCTTTCCTGCATAGGTGATTGCATGTCTGACTGCATACTTGCCCCAGACCTTTCCATTGTGTCTGAGTCCCCGCAACTGTTGGCTCTGTTCCAAGGCCCTATGCAGAGGAGCCACGTCACGTGAAGCTGCAGAAGGGCTCGGAGCCGCTGGGCATCTCCATCGTGAGTGGAGAGAAGGGTGGGGTCTACGTCTCCAAGGTGACAGGGGGGAGCATCGCTCACCAAGCCGGCCTGGAGTATGGGGATCAGTTACTTGAGGTGAGTGAGAGCTGCCCCTCGCACTGCCTTCTTCTCTCCGTCCTCTCCTCCCTTCCTGGGAAGAGCTGTGCTTCCCCGGTCCCCAGCCCCCACCGCGTCACTGAGCGTGCTCTGGATGTTCCCTAGTTCAATGGCATAAACCTGCGGAGCGCCACGGAGCAGCAGGCCCGGCTCATCATTGGGCAGCAGTGTGACACTGTCACCATCCTGGCCCAGTACAACCCACACATGCACCAGCTCAGCAGCCACTCTCGGTCCAGGTGAGCGCCTGGGCTTCCCATGGGGGGCGTCCAGGCTGGGGCAGGACAGAGGGTGCAGCCCGGGGGCTGACTGTGAGTTCCGGCCATTCAGCGGCCGGAAGAGGAGAGTTGGCCAGCCCCGGATTTCGGAAAAAGAACATGGAGGAGGAGGAGGATGTGAGGTGTAGGGTGTGGAAGCACATGGCTGGATCCCCTCCCCCCGTGCAGCAGGAAGCCCCCCCCACAGGTGTGTGGTAGCCAGGAACGGAGGCCCTGGGGGCGGGATTCTCACACAGAGGGTTCTGGCCCCCTGTCCATGTCTGCCCCTGAGCTGTGGGTTGCTGGGCATGCGGGAGAAGGGGGAGACCTGCCCCTGCCACGCAGCACTGCGCAGCTCAGCCAAGGGGGGACAAGATGCACAAACGGAGGCAAAGGGACGGTGAATTTGTGGGCCCCCAGCCCACACCTTCAGAGAGGATCCCCAGGTTGAGGACAGGCAGATCCTACAGGGTGGACGACCTGAGTCCCAGCTCCCAAGGCATTTGCTCTTCTCCGGGCTCCAAGCCCCTGACCCAGTCCCTGCTCTCCACCCCCCCTAGCCATGGTCAGCACCGGAGAGGGGGTGGCTGAGGACGGCCGGGGACCGCGGGCTGCTCTTTACTCCTCCTGCCCTCCGTCCCCAGCTCCCACCTGGACCCTGCCAGCACCCACTCCACGCTCCAGGGCAGCAGTACCACCGCCCCGGAGCACCCCTCTGTCACTGACCCGCTGATGGAGCAGGAGGAGGGCCCTGGCACCCCCCCGGCCAAGCAGAGCACCCCCATTTCCAGGTCAGCCAACGCGTGCTGTGAGCCTTCTGTCTGTGCGCGCCGGCCTGGGGGGTGGGGCAGGCGGTCGTGGTCGTGGCCTGAGCACACCCTGCCGGCATCCCCCCCTCCCCCCCAGGGCCGCGGCCGGCCACATAGCAGGCTGTCAGGCCTTGGGGTGGGAAGCATGCCATTCCTTTCCTCCCGCCCTCCTGCCCTTTCTCACTTTCTTGTTTTTTCTCTTTTGTTTCCTCGTTGACTTGTTCCTAGCTCTGCCTCTCTTCCTTTCCTCCTTTTCTCAGTTACTCGTGGTCTGTCTTTAGTCTCCACCCAGCCAGGTCCTGGGCTGTGGCCGCCACCAGCGGTCGCCCCCAGGGAGTTCCGGGGTTAGAGGGTGACAGGCCAGTGTCCAGGCATGTGCAGCACGTGCTGGGAGGGCCGGGGCAGGTCACGCGGGGCAGTGAGCAAGAGTGTGGCAGGGAGCAGAGCCAGTTAAGTCAACACGTTCAGGGTGAGCAGGGGTTAGCTGTGCACATGGGGGGAGCGGGAGGCATGGACAGAGGGCAGGAGGAGGCAGGGCATGCACAGGAGCCAGAGGGAAGATGGGGAGAGGGCCGCACGGGCCTGGGCGCGCAGCCATCGTTCCGTAGGCCCGCACCAAGCCCTGGCCTCCCTCAGAACGAGGCCCGCTCTGCGTTCCTGCCCTGGATCCGTCACGTTGGGACTTGGATGCGGTCACCACAGCTGGCCTGTCCCCAGGTCCCCATCGCTGTCCCGTTTCCTCCCCTCCGAGTGCTCACCAGTGTCTCCCTCACTGTGCTGTGAGTTCCCCGATGGCCAGGGGCCCCCTCTTGGTGGCGTAGCACAGTCCCTGGGCCAGAGAAGCTGCTCCGTACACGTTGCCAAGTGGTCTGTTGTGCCCTGGGCTGTGAGACTGGCTCTGACGTTCCTCAGGCAGAACAGGGTTAGGAGAACAGGTGCCGTCCAGGTGGGGAGAGAGGCAGCCCCACGGCACTCGATGGACAGCTGGGCCAGAAAGCAGGGCACTGGTTTTCATTCGGTCCCCAGCTGGCTTTCTCAACTGGGGCCGTGTTTTCACCTCTACAAACCTCAGCTTCCAGCCTGTAAACTAAGTCGCTAGAGCCAGAACCCGGATGGGAGCGCCGGGAGACCTCACGGAGTAAAGGGAAAACTGCCGGGGCATTAGCCACTGTGTAGTCTTGCACGCCCTGCTCCCCCTGTGTGTGATTGAGGGACTTTCTTTTCCTTCCCCAAAGGATGGTGGGAGATGTCAACAAGAAGACCCCAGAGCCGCGAGTCGTCTTCATCAAAAAATCCCAGCTGGAGCTTGGAGTCCATTTATGTGGAGGGAACCTGCACGGGGTGTTCGTGGCGGAGGTGGAGGATGACAGTTCTGCCAAGGGCCCTGATGGCCTTGTGCCCGGAGACCTCATCCTCGAGGTGAGTTCTGAGCTGCTGAGCGGCAGGCCCCGCCCCTCCCTGCCAGCCCCGCGGGCTTCCTGCACCCTCCAGCAGCACGGGGTGGCTGTCGTGCCTGGCGCCCCCTGGTGGTGCTGAATGCTGCCAGGACCCTGGGGACGGGTCACAGGGCCGTGAGCGGGGCCCTGGCTTGGGCACTGGTGTCGGGAGGGAGGATCCTCTACTGTGTCAGCAGCAGGACCATGGTCTGATGGAGCGTCCTCTCCCTCTTGCTGGGTCTCCCGTTTGATGGGGGAGATGGTTCATAGGTATTCAAAGACACGGGTAGTATAAGCAAAAGGTGGTATAAGCAAGTGAGGGCTGTAAAAACAGGCCAGCAGACCCTGGCAGAGGACTCAGCCTTACCTGCAGAGGCGAGGCATGCAGATTCCCAATGAAGGGGATCTTAAATCTCGGCCTTATCCCACAACCGCCCGCTCACTGGTGCCGGAGGCGCCCCTGGCTTCTGCCCTCTGAGCACAGTCCCCTGTCCTTGTGCAGTATGGCAGTCTGGATGTGCGCAATAAGACTGTGGAGGAGGTCTACGTGGAGATGCTGAAGCCCAAGGACAGTGTCCGTCTCAAGGTGCAGTACCGCCCCGAGGAGTTCACCAAGGTCAGGGGCCTGCCTGGCGACAGCTTCTACATCAGGTACCAGGGGCCAGGGGTTCCAGGGATTTGGGGCCAGGGGAGGTGCCTTCTGAGGAGACTGGTCCTGGTGAGTGTCTCTGCAACACAGAGGGCCGGACTGTGGTCCTTGTTGCTTGGGCCCCAAACCACGTGCTCACGGCTTGTGACTTAGGGAAACTTTGCTTGAGGGCCTGCAGGACCACATGGGCTCCCTCTTTAGGGTTTGGGGCTTGGGAAATTTTGAGGCTGCAGAGCCCCATTTTCCTGTGCGCTGCACTCCTCTCCTGGTCTCCCCCGCCCCACATCGGCAGATCCATCTGCGGTGTGTGTGAGTAGCAAGGCATGCGCGTGCCCGAAGTACGGTATGACTTGTGTGCAGGTGGGCACAGGCACCAGGTATTTTCTAGAAGGAGCTCTAGCTTCCTTCATGTTCCCTAAGCTCTGAGGCCACAGAAAGGAAAAAGCACTGAGCAGCTGTGTACTGTGAGATACGGTCTCTGTCTCTAGGACACCCTCCTGGGTGGGAGGTGACATATTTCCATCCTGGAGAGTTTCCCTTCTATAGGAACCATTGACCTTGACTTGGCGGCAGGGAGGGAAGGCCCATTTGGAAGACGGGATATGGTCCTTGGCAAGACGTTCTGTATCTGATGGATGTGAGGCAGCCCTCGTCCCCAGGGAGCCCCTAGTCTTAGGGGAGGCAAGACAACGTTGTTCTGTTACATAAAGCCAGGGGTTCCCTTCTCTGGGAACTGCCCCCAGCATGGGGAGAGGTGGGTCCTGATCGTGGTCTGGGGAAAGCTCAGAGCAGGAGAGCTGTCTCAGGAGACTGGCTGCCAAAGCGTGCGGCTGGCTGGTCTTCCAGCAGCCGGTAGCCTCCTCCTGATCCTGTTCCCTCTGTCTCCTGGCCCAGGGCCCTGTATGACCGGCTGGCGGAGGTGGAGCGTGAGCTGAGCTTTAAGAAAGATGACATCCTCTACGTGGATGACACCTTGCCTCAGGGCACATTTGGGTCCTGGATGGCCTGGCAGCTGGACGAGAATGCCCAAAAGATCCAGCGTGGCCAGATCCCCAGCAAATACGTGTAAGTGTTCATGTCTGGGCTTGGAGGGGGCGGCGCCCACCCCTGGAGCTGTCCCACAGGATCGGGGTTCAGTTTGCCGTGCACCTTGGTGTATGGTCTGTACGTTTTGCCCAAACCGCTTGTCTAGAAAGCTGCTTCTAGTGCAGTGCAGCGGTGTACGTTAAGTCAGTGCTCTACAGAAGAACCGTGGCAACTTAGGAAACATAACTGTTATTTTTAGCAGATTTATTGAGATATATTCCTATACCATGCAGTCCACCCAAAGTGTCTGATTCAGTGGCTTTTGGTGTACTCACAGCCGTGCGCCACCATCCCTACTGTCATTTCAGAGCTTTCTCGTCTGCTCAGAAGCAGCCCTGCACGCGTTAGCTACCCCACCTGTCCTTCCGTCTTTCCTGCCTTTCTCCCCCACCCGAGGCAGCCACGACTCTACTTTCTGTCCCTGTAGATTTCCCTGTTCTGGACTCTCCTGTGAATGTGGCCTTCTGTGCCTGCTTTCTTGCGCTTTACATAGTGTTTTCGAGGTCCTACCATGTCGTGGCGTGCATCCGTGTTTCATTCCCTTTTGTGGCTGGAAGCCTCACTTGTCATGTCACCAAGGGAAAGCTGTCCCAGCACTTCCTTTTGACTCTGACCTGAGTGTAGGAACTGGCCTGCTCCAAGAGCGTCCCCTAGCTCTGGTGCGTGGGTCACCCCCACGGCAGCAGTACTGAGGGGTCCTCGGTGGTGTGGGTGGGTGGCATAGCCAAGAGACCTGCCACAGAGCGTCGGAGGAGCCTGGGGTCCTGGCTTTCCCCTCCGCGTGGGCAGGGCGGGGTGGGCAGGAGGCGGGCGCTAGGCCCTTCCCAGCATCACCGTTCCCTGTGCCCGCAGGATGGACCAAGAATTCTCCAGGAGACTCAGCATGTCTGAGGTCAAAGATGACAACAATGCTGCAAAGACGCTGTCGGCGGCCGCACGCAGATCCTTCTTTCGAAGGAAACATAAGCACAAACGCAGCGGGTCCAAAGATGGGAAAGACCTCCTTGCCTTGGACACCTTTGCCAACGACACCATTCCACTCTTTGAAGGCAAGTGGCCGAGCTCACTTTTCCAGCAGGCTCTCAGAATTAGGCTTGCCACTGACCACAGAGACAGGACAGCAAGGACTTAGACAAGATAGAGGTTCACCCTGCTTTTGCACCAAAGTCCCGGTCGGGGTGGTGGTACTGCTGTCCTCAGGGTCTGCCATCTGTCATCTGTAGGGCGTGGCTTCCACGGTCAGCACGTGACATTGCAGCGCCAGCCATCACATCCCGATTCAGGCAGCGGGAAGGAGGATGGGGCCAAAGTGTGCCGCAGCTGAGTGTGCCTCCTTAAACTGCTTCCCTGGAGGTCCCACCCTGCGACCTCGACTCACTGCATCAGCAAGAGAGCCTGGAAAGGCGGGGTTTTAGCTGGCACCGTGCCGGCCTCAGTAACGTAGGTTCCGTTAGTACAGAAGAAGGGAAGGATGGGTATCGGACAGGCAAAAGCAGTCTGTGCTCAGTGCATTGCTTCTGGTTTCTTTTGGGGTTATTGTAGGCTGTTTGGTGGTAACCAAGAGCCACCAGTCTCTGCAGATCTTTGGCCTTTTCTGGCTTCATTCCTGTGTCCAGGAACGATTCTTACGAGATCTTCCCGGGCCAGACACCGCACCAGGGCCGGAGCTGCAGATTAGGGAGTGTTAGACATCCCCCGGCCGATTGTCCTTGGGGAAAGCGTGCCTTTGTCCTGGAAAGCAGGAGGCTCTTACGACTGCCGCTCGTGGGATCCTGGTGTGTGTCCAGTGTCCTAGAATGTTGCCCTCCCAGGCAGGCAGGCTACGAAGCTGGCAACGAGCAGCACACGATAGGACAGCTTATTTCATCCTTCCCTGCTCCCTTTTTTATATATATATATACTTATTTATTTAATTTTTTTTTTTTTTCAATTTATTTGACAGAGAGAGACACAGTGAGAGAGGGAACACAAGCAGGGGAGTGGGAGAGGGAGAAGCAGGCTCTCTGCCGAGCAGGGAGCTCAATGCGGGGCTCGATCCCAGGACCCTGGGATCATGACCTGAGCCGAAGGCAGATGCTTAATGACTGAGCCACCCAGGCACCCCACCTTTTTTATTTTTTAAATGAAGGCCTTAGGCCCTGGGAGTTGAGTAAGTCCCACCCTTGTTTGTGGCCCATTGTCCCTCTGTCAGGACGGGATGGCAAACCCCAGCCGGTGGGCCACATCTGTTTCTGTATGGCCTAGAGCTAACAGTGGATGTTTACACGTTTAAATGTAGTAAGAAAGGCCGTCTGTAGGTGCGCACACCTTCTGGCAATAACAGTTGCTTGATATGGCCGTTTTTTCTTTCTGCAAAAAAATGCTGTTGGGATTTTCAGAGGGATGGCATTGAATCTATAGATTGATTCAGGTAGTATGGACATTTTAACAATACTGAGTCTTCCAGTCCATGGGCACAGGATGTCTTTCCATGTATTTGTATCTTCTTTGATTTCTTTTTGCCGTGTTTTGTAGTTTTCAGTTTGCAAGTCTTTCACCTCCTTGGTTAGGCGTATTCCTAAGTATTTTATCCTTTCTGATGTTAGTAAGTGGGTTTGTTTTCTTCATTTCTTTTTCAGAATGTATGTTGTTAGTGTATAGGAGTGCAACTGATTTTTGCATGTTGAATCTGTATTCTGAAAGTTTGCTGAAATCGTTAGTTCTAACAGGTTTTGTGTGTGTGTGTGTGTGTGTGTGTGTGTGTGTGTGTGTGTGTATTCTCTAGGGTTTTCTACATCGAGATTGTGTCATCTGTGAACAGGTAATTTTACTACTTGTTTTCCAATGTGGATGCCTTCTTTCCTTCTCTTGTCTAATTGCCCTGGCTGGGATTTCCATTACTGTGTTGGGTGGTCATGGCAAGTGTGGGCATCCTCGCCTTTGTTTCCGATCTTAGAGGGAGAGCTTCCTGTCTTCTGCCTTTGAATGGGATGTTAGGTACAAGCTTTTCATACAAGGTTTTTGTTACGTTCGAGTAGTTTCCTTCTGTTCCTACTTTGTTGAGTGTTTTTATCATGAAAGGGTAGTTAATCTTGTCAAATGCATTTTCTGTGTCAGTTGAGATGATTATGTGGTTTTTGTCCTTCATTTTGTTAACGTGTATGACATTGATTGATTTTTGTATGTTAAGAACCATCCTTGCATTCCAGGTATAAATCCCACTTGGTCATGGCTTATGATCCTTTTCATGTGTTGCTGAATTCATTTTGCTAATATTTTGTTGAGGATTTTTGCATCCATGTTCATAAGGGATATTGGCCTGTAGTTTTCTTGTTGTGTCTTGGGATGAATTTGGAAGTGTCCCCTCCTCTTCAATTTTTGGAAGAGCTTGAAGAGGACCGGTATTAATTTTTTTTAAGTGTTTGGTAGAATTCTCTGGTGAAGAAGCCATCTTGTCCTAGGCTTTTTCTCGTGAGGAAGTTTTTCTATTACTTGCATCTCCTTACTTGGTATAGCTCTGTTCAGATTTTTTTTTTTTTATTTCTTCATGATGTAGTCATGATACATTCTATGTTTCTAGGAATTTATCATTTCTTCCAGGTTGTCTGATTTGTTTACATGTAATTGTTTGTAGTAGTTTGCGATAAACCTTTTCATTTCTGTGGAATCGGTTATCATTTCCCTTTCTTCTTATTCCAGTGATTTAAGTCTTCTCTCCATTTTTCTTCATTAGTCTAGCCAAGAGTTTGTTAATTTTGTTGATCTTTTCAAGAAACCAACTCTTGGTTTCATTGATTTCTTTTCTAATTGTTTTTCTATTCTCTATTTATCTCTGCTCTTTATTATTTCATTCCTTCTGCTCATTTTGGGTTTAGTTTGTTTTTTTCCCCTGATCCCCCAAGTGTAAGTTGGGTTGTCGATTTCTTCTTTCTCAGTGTCTGCATTTACCAATACACACTTCTCTCCTAGTACTGCTTTCGCTGCAGTAAGTGTCCGTATGCTATGGTTTTGTCTTCATTTGTCTCCCGAAGTTTTCTGAATTGCCCTCTGCTTTTTTTCTTTGACCCCTTGGTTGTTTGAGAGTGAGTTGTTTAATTTCCATATATGAGTCTATTTTCCTGTTTTCCTTTTGTTGTTGTATTCTAGTTTCCTTCCATTGTGGTCAGAAAAGATACTTCGTGTAGTTTCAATCTTTCTTAAGTTTGTTTTGTGGCTTAACAGGTGGTCTGTCCTGGAGGTGGTCTGCCCTGGAGAATGCTCCCTGTGCACTTGAGAAGGATGTGTCCTCTGCTGTTGCTGGGTGGAGTGCTGGGCGCTCATCTGTGAGGCCCATTTGGTCCATAGTATTTGTGGTTCAGCTGCTCTTCCTTATTTTCTCTCTGGTTGTTTTATCCGTAATGAAGGTGGGGGCATTGAAGTCCCTACAAGTACTGCGTAGCTCTCTCTTTCTCCCTTCAGTTCTCTCAATGTTTGCCACACATATTTAGGAGCTCTTGTGTGAGGTGCATGTGTGTTTGTAATTTTTGGATCTTTCTGGAGAATTGGCCTTTTTATCATTACGTAATGTCCTTCTTGGTCTCTTGTGAGAGCTTCTGCCTTAAAATCCATTTGGCCTGCTGTAACTGGCTGCCTGCTCGCATAAGATTCCTAACTGCCTGAAATAGCTGTACTCTTTCACTTTCATTAGCCTGTGTGTGTCCGTAGATCTGAAGCGAGTCTCCCCTCAAGAGCGTGGAGCTGGATCTTGTGTATTCGTCCGTTTAGCCAGTCCATTCACATTTAAAGCAATTACTAATATGGGAGGACTTACTCTTGCCACTGGAATTGTTTTCTGTATGTCTTGTAGATTTATTGTCCATCTTTTCGTCCCTTGCTGCCATCCGTTGTGCTGTGCTGGTTTTTTTTTTTTTTTTTGGTTTTTGGGGGTTTTTTTGTAGTGACAGGTTTTGATTCCTTTCTCACATCCCTTTGTGTATATTTCACAGATATTTTCTCTTTGGCTACTATGCAATTACATAAAACATCTTAAAGTTATAACAATCCATTTCATTATTTTTTTTTTACGTAAGCTCCACGCCCTGCATGGCCCCGTGCTAGAGCCCAACGCGGGGCTTGAACTCATGACCCTGGGATCAAGACCTGGGCTGAGATCAGACACTTAATCAACTGAGCCACCCAGGTGCCCCTGTAACAATCCATTTTAAACTGTTAACAACTTAATTTCAGTCTCCTATAAAAATTCCATGTTACACCTCTGTGTCCCCCTCCCCTTGATGTTGTTGATGACACCTTTATATCAATGTATATATTAGCATAGATTTATAATTACTTTTGTGCTGTTGCTTTTAAAAACCTACGCCAGATTTAAAAGTGATTTACATACCTATATTACATTACTTCCAGATTCTCTATTTATGTGTACATTTATCCTTCCCAAGGAGCTTTATATTTTTGCTGGTTGGATTTAATGACTTGTGAGATGCTCTGTGGCTCTCTAATGTTGTAATTATGAAGGCTTACAATGAAGCAGATTGTTCAGGAAGGAACAGGAATCTTCTAAATCGGTATCCCACTGCGTGGAGTGTTACTAGTCGTTAGAGGAGAGTATGATTCTTGCTCAAATAAGTTGAAGGCATAGAGACTTACTGTCCATACAGAGGGAAATGGGCGAATAGATGCAGTGTACTCATGCGTGGGAGGTTCAGAAGGAATACAGGAGAGCAAGATGAATCAATAGGGATGCATTCTAGAAACATAACACTGAGTGAAAGAGGGAGGTGCAGAATGTTGACATTACTATGTCATTTTTGTTGAACACGTATGTAGCAGATTTTGTAGTCTTTTCTGAGTATGTAAAAATAAACATGTGAGAATAACAAACATCTGGAAGGATATCCTTCCAGCTTCTAAGGCTGGTGGGGACCAGGATGGATTGGAGAAGGGGTGTCAGAGGAGCTGTTTGGCTTTACCTGTAACGTTCTGATTTTTAAAAGAGGGATGTGTTCGTCTTCTCCTGGAGAAAGTCCTTTGCCCTGAGACTTCTCAGAGGCTTTAGTCAGAAATGCACAGGCATTCCTGGATGGTAGATGTGGCTACCAAACCCTTCCCTGCCGACCGGAACAGATCAGCTGGCCACCAGGTTGAGAAATGCTGTAGAGAATGCCATGGAGGTATACATGGATAATCATCAGTCCTTAAAAAAAAAAAAAATACATGTGTCGGTGTGGGTGAGGGAGGGGAGAGACTGCGTTCGCTTCCCCCTCAGGTCTGCCCATGAGCTTGTTCCTAGTGGAGCCCGGGCTGCACTTGGCCCCACGCCGTGTGCTCACCCACAGCCCCGTCGCCAGTCAGGCCTTGTCGTTTGGCGGTGTGCAGGCCTTCCGGGCAGAGCCTCCCCTTGACCCTTCCCCAGAGGCCACCCCAGCCCACCCTGCCCTCAGCCTGCCGTCCTGCCAGGCTCGGCCAGGGCTGCAGCTCCTGCCGCGCCCCTCCTATGGGCCTGCCACTGGTCTCTTCATCCTCGGGGCCAGCACAGGATTCCTTTAACCCCTCTGCTCTCTGGGACCTCTTGCTCTGTTGCCTGGAGTTGTCGAGAGCTCTTGCATGGCCATTGGGGCTTATCACGAGTTTCTGTCTTGTGACACTGGTGAGCCTGTGTTTTGTATTCTTTCCGAAGTTTCTGAGGTGCCAGCACGGTGACCAATACTGAGGAGGTGCTGGTGTTAGGCCATCTCTTTCGGCAAGGACTTGTTTATTCATTTGGGAAAGGGGGGGTGTCCTACGCAGATCGCCGAGGCTATTGGTTTGACTCCTGTAACCGAGACCAGATAACAGTGGCCAAAGTGTGATTTCTGCGCCCCGTAAAAGTCCCAGCTGGTACGTGGCTCCAGGAAGACAGCTCTATCCTAGCGATCATCCGGAGACCCAGGTCCCATTGGTCCTGTAGCTCTGCCATTCTTCTGAAGGTTGTCCTCATCAGCAGGGTCCAGGCTGGCTGAGCAGCCCCGGTCTTCTCCTTTTTAGCCCCTGGGAAGGGGGCAAGGAGGTGGGAGCTTCACCTCTGCCCACTGGGTCACATGACCATACCTGCCTGCAGGGGACGTTTTCTCTCTAGAGAGCAGACAATGGATAGTGGGGTCAAGGGGAGCAGGCCTAAGACACGTGAGGAAGAATCTGAGCAGAAGGAAGTGCTGGAATGACTGCTCTAGGGTGTTCCCAGAGCGAGGTCGCTTGTGCTGGACTGCAGGAGTGACCGTGCCCCGGTGTGCCTGGGACAGGGGGGCTCTTCGCGCTACACCTGGGCAAGTCCCAGGTGAGCCGTGCTGAGCTGCTCACCTGGCCTGGCTCGGGATTTGTGGACTGAGGGGGCGGACCTCCCTGGGGTGAGCAAGACCAGGGCAGCTGTGGGCCCCTGGCCTCCCTCCCTCCCTCCGCTCCGGGTGCGTGCCCGTGACACTGCCCCTCTCTCCCTCAGATTCGGTGAGCCTCGCCTATCAGCGGGTCCAGAAAGTAGACTGCACCTCCCTGAGGCCTGTCCTGATCCTGGGGCCTTTACTGGACGTGGTGAAGGAAATGCTGGTGAATGAGGCGCCCGGCAAGTTCTGCAGATGCCCCCTCGGTAAGGGGCACCCCCAGTGCCTGCTGGCCTCTGCCTGCCGGTATCCTGGGGCTGGGTCCTTCGGTGTTTCAGAGCCCTCCTGACTCGGGTCACAGCAGTGTGTTTCTCTGGGAGGAAGGACAGGAGGACAGGTCTTCTGCACAGGGTTCTTACCCAGAGGGCGCCGCGACGGCTCCCCGGGCCAGGGGGCATCCTCATTCCTGTTTCTGTGCTTTGCAGAGGTGATGAAGGCCTCCCAGCAGGCCATAGAGCGGGGTGTCAAAGACTGCCTGTTTGTCGACTACAAGCGGAGGAGTGGCCATTTCGACGTGACCACAGTGGCTTCCATAAAGGAGATCACAGAAAAGGTACCCATTGCTTAGACCAAGGGGTAGGGGTTGAGAATTTGGGGCTGGGCCCCCCCCCCCCCCCCCCGCCCCCCGCCCCGCTGTGCCTCTGGACCTCTGCCCTGTGCGTCTCTTGGGGCTTCAGTGCACTTGCCCATGTCCTTTTAGTCCAAGTTACCCTCCGTCAGGGTTTGCCCCCATTGCTTCTGTGTGTTTCCACCGTCATAAACTGGGTGCTGGTCCCTGTGCACACATCACTCCTCTCCCTCTGAGGATTCGGATCTAATGAGAGCTTTGAGCTCTAGGAAAGCCCCCACACGGAGGATTCTACAAGAGGGTCCTGCACCTGCTCAGTGTGTGTGCAGAGCTTTATGTGTGCCTTATTCTGGGGACAGGGTGCCCAGCTTCCATCAGGGCCTCTGCCCCTGAAAGTGTTAAGAGCCATTTCTGTGTGTCTTGAATGTACTGGGATCCATTTGCCAGGGAGCGTGAGGAAAAGTGGGGAGACCTGTAAGGTGTATTGGAAAAGCAGACGTCGAGGGTATACTCCTCGGGCCCTGTCCTTCTTGGGCTGCTCATTTCACCCCATAAGGCTTTGGTTTGCTCCTCACTGAATGAGGGAGGTGGCTTCTGGCAGCTGGGAGTGTGGATTGCCCAGTTGAAGTGGATGCGCTCCAGTTAGGTGTGCCCCAGGGAGTTAGAAACTCGACTCGGCTGGGCTTCCTCAGTGGAGCTTTCGGGGTCAGGGAGAGCCCCATGCAGAGTGCCCGTGGTCTTTCTTTGGCTCACACTCCACCTGGAGGCTCAGGGGACCCCGGGACACGTTTCAGTCACAGTCACGCAGACACACACAACCCTTCCCCAGGTCAGGCCCTGCTGAGTCTCCCCGTCTTCATTTGCTCAATCTGGCAGGAGTGAGGCTCTTGAGGCGGGTTGGGGTCGGGCTTCAAGAAGCTCCCTGTGTCTGGGCAGAGGCAGGAAGGGCAGTTTGGAGGTGGGCTGTCCAGACCCCATTCTGCCCTGGCTCCTAGCCTTGACCACCATCAGAGTTGACAGCTTGTGGGGAGAGCTTTTCTGGGGGGAAGCCCTCCACAGGTTTTCCTACGTGGTCTTCATACTAGACTGGTCCTCTTTGGTGCAGGAGGTGGGGCAGTGTGGGAGAGAGGGGGGCCCATCTGTGGCAGGGCTCCATCCCCAGGCCCTGACACATCACATGCCCCCTTTAGAACCGGCACTGTCTCCTGGACATCGCCCCCCACGCCATCGAGCGGCTGCACCACATGCATATCTACCCCATCGTCATCTTCATCCACTACAAGAGTGCCAAACACATCAAGTAGGTGGCTGGCTCCTCGGGGCTTGGTGGGCTGGGGGGGCTTGCTGGGGGCGAGGCTGCTGGCTCAGTGGACCTCAGTGCAGGTGGGCGTGGAAGAATGAGACGGGTGGTAGTGTAGGAAACGTTCCGCATCTCACGCTCACTCAGGCAGTGCTAACCAGGCACAGTCCTCGTCCCCACCAGCCCTTGTTCCTATGCGGTCGTTGCCACAGTTCCCTATGTGCGTCATTCCCTGTGCATCCCGTCCCTCTCTCCCCTTCTGCCTCTTAGCTTAGGGCTCCCAAGGACACAAGCAGCTAGGTGACCTGGGCTGGGGCCAGTCTGCTAGGAGCTGGCTTGGGACGCGAATGAGCCTTTGCTTTCCCTGAACTCCAGTTTCCGTGCTGGTTGGGCTGACCGCTCATCAGGGCCTCCCTCCGTTTTGCCTTTCTGTGCTTCCAAGCTTCTGGTTCCTGCACCTCGGGGCCAGCTGGGGTGTCTGCTTTCCGCGTGCATGCACCAGGGTGCCCACCTTCCCCCCCATGCCCGGAGCTCCCCTTGGGGCCTGCAGGCTTGCTGTGCTTTACGAGGGGAGCACCTGGGGCCCTATTGTTGGAAGCCCTGTTACTCTGGATGAAGGAAAGAGGAGGGCCCGGGAAGGTGAGACACTCAGCCTGCTTCTCTGGATGTCTGACAGGGAGCAGAGAGACCCCATCTACCTGAAGGACAAGGTGACTCAGAGGCATTCCAAAGAGCAGTTTGAGACGGCTCAGAAGATTGAACAGGAGTACAGTCGGTACTTCACAGGTAGGTGTGCCTCTGGGCTGGAGAGGAAGAGTGGGCAGTGGGGACGGATGCCCGGTCGGGGCCGCCGCGGTCCCCTGCATCGAAGCCGTCCTGCTGGAGTGCTACGGGCTGACGAGAAAGGTTCCCTGGCCTCGTCCCCCAGGTGTTCCCCATGCAGTGGCAGGTCTGTGTCCCCGCAGCAGTGCTGTGCAGGAGGGCTCCGGCGATTCCGGCAGGCAGCCCGGCAGTGCTGGCTCTGTCTGGCCGTCTTCACACCTTCCGGGCAGTCCAGTGTAGCCATGAGGGTTGGCCAAGGGAAGCTGCATTCTTGACAGCTTTGGTCTTTGAAGCACAGCAAACCAAAAGCCACAGTCTGTTGGCTACCATTGTACTTTGTGGCTTCCCCCCCTCTGCTAAAATCAGTCTTCTGTAGGGGGTTAATCACACTGGGGTCACGGAGGCAGGGACAGTGATTTTATTTTAATTCACTTGTACAGACTGTTAGGATCTCGTTTCATGCTTCTCACGCAAAAACAGTTGGTCTCAAAAACCCAGCTTGGAGCTTCTACGTATGTGTGTGTGAGTTTTAATCTCTAATCCATCATAAACCAGTATTTAGTCAAATATATTAACAATTATTAGAGAAATGAAAAATTCAAAACTCCAAAGCTTACAAAATAAAAGCTTTTGACTTTTTATTAGTTTCGACAGACATAAAATTACTCTTGGCACCTTTTTTAAAAAAATTAATTTATTTTTAAAGATTTTATTTGAGAGAGAGAGTGAGAGCGTGCATGAGCAGGGTGAGGGGCAGGGGGAGAAGCAGACCCCCCGCTGAGCAGGGAGCCCGATGCGGGACTCGATCCCAGGACTCCAGGATAATGACCTGAGCTGAAGGCCGCCACTTAGCTGACTGAGCCACCCAGGCGCTCCTCTTGGCACATTTCCAAAGCAGTTTCTAAGCGCTCCCTTGTCTATTTCGGTCCATACCTTGTGGCAAGCGGCCGGGCATGTTTGTCCACTGGCACTGTTCTGTGGAGCACACGGAGAGCCTGGGCTTGTGTCTGCAGGACCCGTGGTGGCGAAAGCCTGCAGAGCAGGGCTGGGCCATAGCTGGGGATGTGTCGTCATCTTGCCTGGGAATCTTCACTGGGCTATGGGATGCCCTGGCTCCTTACACCCATTCTTGTTTCCTGGAGACTCCGGCTGCCGTTTGGACCATCACAACACAACCTCAGACTGCTTTCCAGGGTGCTGGACTCCCCCTTGCAAGACGGGGCAGACCCAACCCAGGGCGTGCAGTGGGGGCGTGCAGTTAATGCAAGTGATCAAATCCTGGTCGTCCCTGTTACAGAGGCCCTCGAAGCCTGGCAAAATTTGACACCAACCTTCATTTGAGCCCACATTGTCAGTATCCTACTGAACAGCAGAGCAGAGGGACAGATAAAAAGCCAAAGTTATTTGTACTCAACTCTTACTTCTTTTTCTTCCCCAATTTCTTGCTGATGGAAGAGCATGAGGAAGGCAGGCCAAGTAGCTCCAACAGGCAGAAAACCAGAAAGAGTAACAGATGTATTGATTTGCCTCGAACCCAGGGTCTGACTCTGAGCTCAATGATGTGTGTGTTTGGGGGCTCTTTTGCAGGGGTCATCCAGGGAGGAGCCCTGTCGAGCATTTGCACTCAGATCTTGGCAATGGTCAATCAGGAACAAAATAAAGTCCTGTGGATTCCGGCCTGTCCACTGTAGAAGAATGCCATTCTGGGAGTGGCTGTGGCCTGGCTGCCCGCGGGCACGCCTGGCCCCGCTCGTGCCCAGTGGTCGGAAGTACACGTCTATCTGTATATAAGCACGGAAGGGAAGGATCCACGCACATGGACTCCAGAAGCACCTCCTTTGTAGCCCGAGGGCCACAGGTGACCGGGACCCGGGCCCAGGCCAGAAGACCGTGTTCCTCTCACACATGTGCTTTAAGTAAAAAACACAAGAGACTTTCGATAGAGGGGTTCAACACCACCCTTTCCTTAGCCAGCTGATCAGAGATGCTGCAAAGAGAACCTTTCAGATCACAAGTTTACAAGCCTTTTCTAAGTATTGGTTGTTTATGTTTACTTGAATGGCCCCGTGCTGTCGGTGCCCAGCCCTGCCCCCCGCCCCGTCAACCCCCCGCGTTGCTTTGGTGTTGGGTTTTGTTCCTGCTTTCAGCAAAACGACTCTGGAACCTCGTTGGCGGCTGCATTGCTCTGGAAGGTTCTTGTCGGTGGGACCAGAGCTTCAGCAAACTTCCTGCTCCTCAGTGGCCCCTCTCCAGGCAGGACACGGCGACTGCAAGGGCTCAGACATGGTGGCAGCAGGAGCAGTGCCTTTGTGGGGCCGAGGCACCAGCGGCCATGTTCTCCCCCCCTGCGCCAGGAAGGCCACTTGGGCATCTCGCAAGCTCGTCGCTCGGGCTTTCTGTCCCGCCTTCTGTGTCCTCTCATTTCTTCTCTGTCTGCAATCGTTACGTCCGCCTTCTCGCTGGGCCGTCTGGGCTCCCTGGGGTCACCGCCATGCCGTAGTTCCAGGCAGGGTGTAAACCGAGGGCTGGCACGTGCCACCGGGTCCTCTTTCGCTTCTGTAAATAATGACCGCTTTGTCAGTGCAATTTTTGCAGGGTAATTCTTAAACTCCATAGGCTGGGGCAGGTACATCAGCTCTCTCTGATAGGAAGACACGTTTCAGACTTGGAACCAAGAGCTCTTAGGGGAAGCATAATGAGGAGTGTCCTCACTGTCAGACATCTAGGGAGAAGCTGGGGATCCTCTTAGTCTCGGTGACAGCACTCCCGGCAGAAACAGTACACCACGAGGGCGTCTTTGGGTTTTTGGGGTTTTTTTTGTTTTGTTTTGTTTTGTTTTTTTTGCACTTCTGACGCTGGATGTCTCTGGCTGAAGATTTGATGTGGTTCCTCCTTAAACTGTGCGTCCTGTTAATAATAGGTACTGTACTGGGCTCCGTGTAAGCGTCACTGGGGTAGGACCTATATTTTAATACTGTTCCTAACATTTCATTTTACTAGCAAGAAATCTTTTATTTCATTTTATTCTTTGTAATTCTAGACACTAGATTGTAGTTTAGCTAAACTGACATTTTTAAAAAAAGGGATCTATTTTCTTGCACAGTTGTTCAAAAGAGACACGTGTCAGTCCTCAGTGCTGCCCTTGGTCTCACAGGTACGCGCCTTCTTCTAGCTCAGACAACCAAGACGGACGGCGGGCTGAGGCCCTGCTCGGTGCCCGCGGGGCTGTTCCTCCGGCTCGCGGCCCGAGCAGGACTGTGATGGTACGTGTGCACAGGTACTGTTCTGACAGACTGGGATTTTCTGTACTAAAACCTTACTTTGTATCAAAAGTTAAACAGACTTTAGTACAATAAATAAAGGTCAATTTCTGTAACTTGTTGTCATGAAGATAGCGGTCTTTTAAATTGGTTTTCCATCGGTTCCCCACCCCTTGGCTCTCTTTTATTCCTAAATATGAGACGGCTTTCCTCCCCTCTGCAGCAGGTAGCTGGAACTGGCCGACGTGAGAGGTTCTTTCCAGCGCTCATGATCCCCAAGGAGCCCCTGTTCCCTGCTGCATCAGCACCTCTGACTCCCTCCTAACCTCCCATGCGTCCATCTGTCCTTCCAGCCGTCCAGCATAGTGTGGATGGTGGTTGCAGCCAGGCAGCTGATTTGTGTAAGATTCAGATCCTGCCCGCAGGTACTTACATTCAGGGCTGCGAAGAGCGAAAGGGATTTGAAGGACGCTGGGATTTCCTGATGTTCTCAATCAGACCTGTCTGCAAGCGGGTGAGGCCCAGGTTGGGTCCCCAGGGTGTAGAAGGCCTTGCCTAGCATGGGGGCTGCATTGTGATACCAAGTAGAGCTCTCTGGAATTCCAGGGTGGCAGGAAGCCCGGGCTGGCCTCTTTAAATGCCCCGAGTCTGGGTCAGGGAAGAGTCCTCCTCCTCTGCTCTTACGGCCTGGAGGAGGCGGGGGCACGGTGTTGTGGAAAAGCTTCATGCTGCTGCAGTGACCTGGCCGACGGGGGCAGACTTGGGGTTGGTGCCTCCTTAGTCCTTTCTGGCTGCATAAAGTTCCATTGTGCACCTGCGGTCTTGGCCTCACCTGTGGCCACAGCAGTCACGGGGCTGCGTGGGACTGTGGAGGTGCGGGGGGCTGGTGCAGCTGGCTGGGGCCCAGGGCACATCCCTCTTGCCCACGTGCGCCCAGCCATCGGGCTGCCCACACCTCCCTGACAGCCCAGAGCCAGTGCTGACCCAAGAGGGGCAGTTGCTGCACGGACTTTGTCACCCACCTGGCAAATGGGGGTGGCAGCTACTTGTTTTAGGAACGGTTCTTTTCAAGAGGCCAGTGATGCCAAAACCTTAACGGTTTGCATGCGCGGCTTTGTGAGTGACCTTTTCTTCTTTGAAATTTTTCTGTATTTTCCAGATTTTCTATAGGGAACTTGATTTTCTTTTATAATTACAAGGAAAAAAACCCAGTCTCTTAAAAATGGAGGCCAGCTAAGTTGCTGAGATCACAAACTGTTTCTGGATGCTGCCAAACAGCACTGAGGGAATTCATGCTGGTCTCCAAGCCATGCCGGGACTGGGGCAAGGGGGAGGGGTGCACAGGCAGATCGGTCTCTGCCCCAAGTTGGTGTCTGTCTCATGCAGGCTCAGATCCTTCTGGAAAGGGAGAGGTGACTTTTGGTTCCACCTGTGAGGCCTTGGACGGATCACACTGGTGGCCTCAGCACCTGGCCTTTGAGGACGGTGCAGACTAGATAATCTCTAAGGCCCCTTCCCACGCTGACATCTGGGATAGGGGTGGGGAATGGGACTTCAGCAGAACCCCAGATCTGGGGAGCCATTCCAGAGGCTAGAGGAGCCCCTGGACACCTCACGCTTAGGAGTGGAAGCCAAAGGGGCCCGGACTAGGAGCCAAGCACTGGCCCAGAGTCTCAGGCCTCTCCTTGGCTGGAACGAAGGAGCTGGTGGAAGAAGCCTGCACTGCTGCCCACCCTGGATGGACAGGGCAGAGGACCACTTGGGTCAGATACCCAGGACGGAGAGAAATGCAAGCAAGTGCAGGGCGGTCCCCCGAGCCAGCATATGCTCACAGGGAGCCTGCGGCTGGCTTTGGAATGATGACTCACAGGGCGCAGGGCTGTGAGGCTGGACCCCGGACAGCTGGGCCTTCGCCGCCCCCTCCCGCTGCTGGTGTGCTGACTTGCAGGTTTCATCGACCTTACTTCATCTGTTCTTAACCATGTCGGTTCGTACCTTCCCGAGTATAGTCTCTGGCCTCTTGATGATTCCCCCTTAAGTTCTCTTTGTGATTGTATGAGTTTTTATATATATATTCAACTGTGAAATATCTCTTACATACAGAAGAGCATGTACAATGTAATCGTACAGTCTAAACAATAATAAAATGGGCAGTGTATTCGTCTTCAGGGAACAGAACACTACCAGTCCCTTAGAGGGCCTCTTATGCCCAACGTGGTCAGATTCTCTACCTTTTCCACCAAAGTGAGCACTGCGCTGATTTGTGGTTCAATAATCTCCTCACTTTCCTGTTTTGATCCCCAGTGGAGATGCCCTGAAACAATGTAGTGTCCAGTTTTGACCACACCTGGCGTCAAGCACAAACGGAGCTGTGTGGGGAGAGAACAGTATTGCCACTGTTAGGGGAAGTCGGCCGGAAAGAGTCATGCAATCTCTGGGTCTGGCTCTGGGTGAACCTCCACTTCCCTGGGGATTTACCAGCGCCCCTTCTGGGGAAGTCAGCGAACAAGGACGGGAACGGGTCCTGGAGGTATTGGGGCCTCCACACACCAGGTCCTCACTGTCTGCGGAAATGGTCGGAGGGCTTGGGCTGCTGTTGGTTGGCAGGCTGACCGCTGCCGTCCTCTGGACTCTGCCGGCGAGTCAAAGATGCATCTGTGGGGTGGAATGCTGGTCTGGAGGGCAGGACTCTTGGCAGCTCGCGTCAAGGCAAGCCGAGTAGAAATGAGAATGTGCACCAGGATCACTGAATGTTCTGCTCTGAGCTAAGCCAATGAAGACAGAGGCACTGGTGCGAACAGCCCTTCACGTCTCCGTCTTGAGCCCCTGCCCCAAAGCAGACTCATTGTCCGTGAAGTCTAGTGACAGCTCTCGTGCTCACGCCTCTCCTCTGCTCTCCTGAGCATTTCCTGGGGATTTTCACCATTTCTTTCTTTGGCTCTCCTCTCTGTTGATGGGTCTCCTGCATCCTTTGCCGCTTGTGAGGGGAAAGGCTCAATCCTTGATGGGAATTCTTTCTCCCCGGGAGGGTGACTCTGTTTACCTTCTTCTGACACTGTCTTCTAGAAAAGTTCTGGATTAAGAAAAAAGCAGTCTGTATGCACCCCTTTCTACGGATTGGCACCCCTGGGTCGGGAGAGAGTGCCTCAGTGCCAAGAGCCCAGATAACAAGGCCTGAATCTGCACCGACAGCCGTTGTGGGGCTTCATCCCTCTTACTGGAGCTTTGGTTATCTGTGTGTCCGACATGCTGGCCTGGGTCCCTCCCTTTCTGATCTCCTGTCAGCATCATTTTGTCATTTCGCTGCTCTTTCATGAAGATTCCCTCAACTTCACCTTTCAGTCCCTTCTAGTGAGTGCTCATCTTTGCTATCACATTTTTAATTCCCAAGAACTCTTTATTTTCTGAATGTCCATCTTCGTGTCACTCTGTATTTGTCTCATGGGTATGATGTTTTATCTGAACGTAGATTTTTTTCCCTTTGTCCTTTCTCATCAATCTAATTTCTCCGTTTTCCCCCTATTTGTCTTGGTCTCAGTCTTGCCCATCAGAGGATTGGACCTCTGGCATCTCAGATTCCCCAGAAGAGTCCTCTGGGCCCTGACTGGAGGGGTTGGCCTGGCAGCCATTGTGGGGGAAAGGCTGGTACTCTGCAGTCAGCATTCAATATGGCAGCACACAGCCACTTCTTCTGTTTTCAGTGTGGGACCAATCCTCTGGTATGTCCAGAAAGCTCTCTTAACACTCTCCAGGGAGAAAACCTCCCTGACTTCTGCCGAGTTGAGGGAAATGCAGGAGCCCCAGAGCTTGGTCTCTCTCTAGCCTTCCTGAATTCCTCATTTAAGCCATCCTCTCTACCCCGAGTTCTAGAAGGAACGATGCCTCAGTTCCTTGCATTCAAAGATTCCTTGCTTTCTCATGTTGTTTTAGGATTTGGCGTGCTCAGGTCAGCTACATAACTTGCCGCTGGTCTGTCTCCTTTTCATCTTCTAAAGTGAGTTTGTGGTGGCTATTTCTCTGTTCTCCCCATGTTTCCGAATTTATGTCTTTTTAAAAGAAATCCTTTTCCTGTATTTACTTTGCCTTAATGAGGTTTTACTGGAGGAACTAAATTAAGTTTATGTATCATTCTGTTCTTTTTATCCCAGAAGTAAGGTTCACCTTTTCATGTCCCTTTACTCTCGTTATTACTCTCACTGGGGCTTGGAAGGACCTAAAATGCATACTCATTCCTTCAGTGGCAGAGCCCTCTGCCAATTGGTGTGTCAGTCAGACCTCCATCAGAGAGGCAGGGCCAGTAGGAACCAGTATGATAGTGTGTAACTTCAGAAATCTGCTTCAAGCCGTGGGCTTCTGTGAGTGGGAGTACGGCTGACGCGCGTGAGGTCCACAAGGCTGGGAGTTCCGCCTGAAGGTCACAGAGCAGGTGGGGCTCCCCGGCATGGACTGACAGAGGGAAGAGTGGGCAGGTGGAACTCCACAGGAGAGCTGAAGCTGTGTCTACATGTGCAGTTTCTTTCCCCTTTTTTTAGGGAGGTTTCACCTGTCCAGGCCTTTCCAGGCTTCTGCTTCTAAGGTCTTTCGACTAACAAATCAGGCTCCCCCACATTATCTAGGATACTCCCTTACTCTTAATGTCAACTGATTAGGGGCTTTCGTGCAAATGGAAAATACCTTCACAGCAACACCTAGTGTTTGAGTAACTGGGGACTGTGGCCTAGTCAAGTGGTCACATCAAAAAAAAAAAACATCACTGGGGTATTTGCCAATTATTTACTTAACCAGTTCCCCACAAATGGGTGTTCAGATTAAGTTTGCTGTTGTTTATAGACTTTTTTTTTTGTAGACTTAATTTATCTTCTATGTGGAGTTTGTACTTCTCAGATAAGGACGCTGAG
Source organism: Phoca vitulina (assembly GCF_004348235.1). NCBI lineage: Eukaryota > Metazoa > Chordata > Mammalia > Carnivora > Phocidae > Phoca > Phoca vitulina. The sequence goes on along the minus strand of NW_022589732.1, from coordinate 17,790,891 downwards.
GCTTTAGGCAGTTACAGGAAATTCCCTAAGACCTTTTCTTATGCCATGTTACCTTTGGGATAAAAGCAGACTTGTGCTTATTTTGGAGTTGCTTTCTTTAGCTCCTCACAGATGCTACCCGCTCTGGGGACGTTAACCCTCTAAGGTACTTTACGCCCGCCTGAGTCCGTGGAAAACAGGTTCTGAGAACTAAGTGACTGTGAGGATAAAAAGGGGGACTGGCAGGACCCCTGGGGCCCACCTGCAGATAGGAGGGCTCTGCAGCGCATGGTGGCACGTGGCTGGCATCTGGCGCACATCCAAGAATATATAATGATAAAAACAGAATCAGAAGGTCTTCTGAGTTTAGCAACAATGCATGCTAGTGTTAGTTCTCTATGGAAATACAAAGAATAACTCTAAAATTGCACGATATTTTGCTGGGAATGTCTGTCTCTTTTTTGACAAACAGCTTATTTTTTAAGATTATCTGCTAATACTTAGAATGAAGGTAATGTATGCTTCACTTTGGCCTTTGACAAGTTGACATTTCTCGAAGTACAGAAACTTGTTTTTACATTTTCGTGTTTGAAATATATTATTTTTGATAACATTTTATAATTTCTAAATAAGTCCCTTTCTAAGAAATCCGTGTATTTTTTTAAATTACATTTTTAATGGCATTCTAAATAATCTGTTTGTACATGTTACAGGGTCTAGACTCAACCAGTGATTCTCCAGGAGGGTGCTGCTTGAGGTCATCTTCATTTGCGGGGAATACAATTGTTTATTTAAAACTAAAAATCTGAAGAGTTGAATCTGAAAGGTGTGTGTCCACATAGAGATCACTGAAGATCAGAAAGCAGGTTCCTTATTTCAGGTCACAGCCCAGATAATTTGCCTTTAAGAACGCAGGGAAGGAGCCAATCAAAATGCCTACAAATGCAAAAGAACATGGAGGGAAGCCCATCAGAAGAACTTCTCTGGGTCTTTTGCGGGCTGCTCACTTGTTTCCCCAATAGTCCAAGGAGGAGGGCCTAGGTGTCGGGGGACAGGAATGTGTTGGCCTCCCTGCCGAAGCGGTGCTTCATCCCGTGACAGCAGGCTTGATTTCCCCTGCTGTGTCATAGATTCTGTGATGCTCTTGATGATAGTGGTATTCACAGGGGGTCAGGGGTTACTGCTTACCATCCAGCTACTCAGCCAGCAAAAGTGGGTGCAGCAGCCCCTCTGCCCAGGAGGTTAGCTCAGGAGGACAGACGACTGTGATCAAAGTGGTGTCCATATGCACGTGTGTCCCAGGTACACTTGGCGCAGTAGGATCTGCGGATACTTGCCAGTGCCAATCACGTTCAAAGAAGTCGAAGGCCTTTGTGGTGTCTGCCTGTAAGCAGGAACTGACTGAGTTGTTGATCTGGTCATTTTTTTTTTTTTTTTTAAATTTATTTATTTGACAGAGAGAGAGATAGTGAGAGAGGGAACACAAGCCGGGGGAGTGGGAGAGGGAGAAGCAGGCTTCCCGCGGACCAGGGAGCCTGATGCGGGCCTCGATCCCAGGACCCCGGGATCATGACCTGAGCCGAAGGCAGACGCTTAACGACTGAGCCACCCAGGCGCCCTTGATCTGGTCATTTACAGCTCTGCTCCAAATCCCGATTAGGTCAGTGTGCGGCCCTGGCTTGGATCCTTGTGTTGGCTGTCCTCACGAGGTCATTCAGGTCCTCAGGGAAGGAGTTAGCCGAGCAAGTCAGGACATATCTGAACATGCCCAGACCACAGCAGCCGGCACTGTCGGGGGAACCAAGACCAGCGTTGGGAGTGCAGCCCCCGAGGGGCAGGGGACATCCAGGCATTCCTGCTGCAGTACAAGAGGTTAAGAAGGCCCATAAATAGGCTCCATCAGGTGCCCCGCGAGGGTTAAACTCTCACCGGAAAGGTTTTCTGATGTCCCCACTGCAGCCAGTTGGTGATAAAGCACACACCATCACGTGCTGGGTTCAAAGCCCTTGACACCAGGAACTTTCCTAGAAAGGGCACCAGTCACAGTGCTCAGGCTCGTTACTACATTAGCTGACAGGATCATCAAATATGTGGGCTCCGACGGTGAAGACATCCTCCAGGGTACACTCAGTGCCCTCAAGCTTGGTCACATAGGTATGACAACCAGTGTATGGGGGGGAAATGCAGGGATGAAAAGCCAAGAACAGTGGGGGATATGCATGTCCCCTTGTTGTAAGCCGGCCCATCTGTGGGAAGTGTGGGCAGAGAAGGCTTCTTGGACTCCTGGCTGTGGTTTCGCCACTGCAGGCCTCAGATGACCCCCTAGGACACGTGGAAGTCTGTGGCAGGAAACAACCCATCAGTGATGAGGTGGGTGTGGGCCAATAAAAGATTCCAGGATTTCAGCAGGTGGGACGGAAAGTGCCTCCTTGGTTTAGAAGACCTCTCTCTGGAAGGATTTGGTGATCAGAGCTTCCTGGAGGTTTTTGTTTGTTTTTTTGGGGGGGGAGTTGTTTTTTGTTTTGTTTTTGCTTCAAAAGTAGAAAAGATCTAAAAATGTATATTTCTGTACATGAGAGGTCTCATCTCAGGGTCATTCCACTCCTCACCCCAGAAAGAGGACATATTTTCATCAGTTTGGGGCTTCTGGATGCAGTGAAGCCCCCCCTTCACCCAGGAGGAGCACACACAGAGTACTCTGTATCCTACTTCTCCCCACATAACCCAAAGTACTGGTGTGGCCTGTCGCTCTCTACTGCACACACCACTGTGGCAGCAAACGGGCTGTCCCACTGAGGACCGGAAACGCAGGGCGCCATCGGGCACGTAGCCTCGAGGCAGGAAAATGGAAGCCGATGGGAAGTGGGCACGGGGTTCACGGAACCTGTTTGCCTGACAGAGGAGGCACTGCTAAAATGCCACACAGCCCCTGGGGAAAGGCCAGAGATGGCGATAGATGTTTGGGGTGAGGGGAAGTGTGTAAAGGGGGCAGCCCTGAGGCTGTGTTAGCTGCCACCATTTCCTGTTTTCCTTATGCAGTTGAGAACAGGGAATGTGGCTTAAAAAGAAAGAAAAAGGTTTAAAGATGTTTTGTGTCAAGCCAGACTGGAGGCTCTGCTTTGGGCCCACACTCGGGTGGGGGTGCTAGGAGAAGGCTCAGCCCCTGCTTTAGGGTTTCTGGGTAGCAATTTCTGTGCATGTAATAGCCCTGGGTACCCCGGGGTCCTAGGGGGTGGAGGTTTTCTGCTAGAATTCAGCAAGTAAGAGTGCCCGCCTTGCCTCACCCCCTCGATCCTTGTAGAATATCCTGTGCCTAATGTGTCGGCTTGGACCTTGAGACATGAAGGGAGGAACTTGGAGAAAGGGACACCAAGTGTTGTTCTTGGGTCCCGGGAAGTGGGGGAGTGTGTGATGCTGTCCAGGGAGGAAAATGGTGGTGCGCTTTCCACTGGGCATGAGGGGAGGTTGGTGGCCCTCTAGCAAGGCCACCATGCTGCAGGGGTGGCGGTGCTGTTTTTAGGATGTGCTGCGGATCATGACCGAACCTGAAAGAAGAAAGGGCGGGTCATGTGCTGTGTGCACCCCCACGGGAACGGGCCCTCATACTGCAGAACACCTACTCTGTGCCACATATTCTACTAGCTGACTTTCCTAGGCTCTGGACTTGACATTTTTTTCAGGGTTAAAATTCTTTCCTTTTTTTTTTTTTAATGGTCAGTATTTGATTGTAGCATCCTTTTATTCAAATTAAAATTAAATTCATTTTTAGGAGGCCAATTTAATTAACCACATGTCTAATGAAAAGAGGGTGACACCCTGTCATTTTAAAATAACAGGATGTTATTTTGCTTTATTGAACCAGACATGCAAAACTTAAAATTGCATACTTGGAAGCATTTAGCTTAATTTTTCTTAGTTTAAAATATTAAAATAAACTCTGGGTGAAAAATTAAACCATCTTTTTCTTGCAAATATTAACGTAGGCACATGGCAAAAAAACGCAAATGGTATCTAGCAGGGCATGAATTGAAAAGTTCGATTCCATCGTCTTTGACATTGGGAGAGGTCTGGCTGTTATCAGGTTCACTGTGATCACACTTAGCATCAGTAACAACTATGGGAATAAATAAGGGCCACTCAGCTGAGAACAAGCAAGGGCTACTCCCAGCTAGCCATAGGAAGGGAGTCAGCCCCCATCACTTGCCTTTGGCAGAGATGCTAATGCAGGCAGGGGCTCGGGAGAGCTGTGCAGTGGGAAGAGGAAAGGCTTCAGGTGTGCGCTGATCAGTCTGTTGGCCCCGGGAAGCTGGAGGCAGGCTAATCAGCAGTGGGGCATCCTGCGTGATTGGTTAGGGGTACATATTTGGCTTCTCTAGTTGTTTTTACTAAGCTAGACGCTGGGGCAAAAATTACGAACGCTGACAGGTATTGATCAAATCTTGGCCATTTGGGGCCAACTGTTATAGGGGTTGTTTGGCTTCCTGGGCTGGTGGCTACAGATTGTGGCTCCAAGTCCTTTTTTTATAAATGGCCTGGCTGTTGTCCATGGGTGTATTCAGTCTCATAATGAAATCACCAGCTATTCTGATGAGATGCTGTGTGACGTGAGGACATAGCATCATCACCTGTGAGGCATTCGTGCCCAAAATGTTTCACCTGGATCTCATCAAGCCATTACATCCAGCTCCTGGTTTATAGGAAGTTTAGGGAATAAAGAAACAATCAGGCAAAGCGATAAGGAGGAGGATTCTACAGGGCAATCACCTGGTCTCTTCAATGGCTAGGTATAAAAACATGTGTGTGGTGGGGGGCAGTAGATGGATGGACAGGACCGATTTAAATGCAAAGTATCTTGACAGACATATAACCAACTACAAGGAAAAAAGTTGAATGAGGTCTGAATATGGATTCATAATGAAATTAGGGAATGGGTTGAGATGTGAGGGTGCTGCGGAACGATGTCGTGGCAAGAGTCTCAACTCTTCAGAGGCACAGGCGTCTAGTGTACTTTCCTTTGAAGGGGTGCAGCGAAATCAGGGTGATGCAGCACAGCCAAAGGGTGTAGTTTTAGACCTGGGTGAGTCGTCAGTTTTCATCACAGAAAATCGGACTTCTCTGTTTGGACTTCTTACACTAATGCTTAGAAAAGAGTATTTTGATCCACTCTCAGTTCTTCTTCATCTAAATAACCACTATCACAATTTATGCCGATACAAGCAGAAAACAGACTTGTAAATTCTCCCTTACGTTTTCACCTAAATAAAATCATAACCTAGCTGCTTGATTTTTCCCCACCAATGCCATGGAGACTCTTCCATATCAAAACATGTGGATCTGCCCCATTCTTTTTATGACTGCATGCAGAGTATTTATTGGATGAATGAATCATCATTTATTTAATATAGATTCTTTTTTTACAGTAGTTTTTCTGCTGTTAAAAGCGGTATCTAATTCTACTCTTAAAGAGCAAAGGAGGCATGAAAGGAAACAGACTTGCTTGTCCGAAGACACATAGCCAAGTGAGAGAGAGAACCAGCCTTTGAAGCCAAGTTCATGTTTCTAGAGCCCTGCACACAGCTTATAAAACCAGTGCTGCTTCTAGCATCCTCCTTCTGGGACTGATTGGTCTTTGGCCTCTCAGAGACTGATCTGTCACATGGTATATAATTTTGGGACATATGCTCAAGAGTCAAAATACCTCAACTGATTTGTATCTAATAATGGACGGGCCACTTGCAACACCTGTCTTTGATTTTTAGTATCCTTTTTATAAGTGGGGCTGCTACTTCCTCACAACCCATAAGATAACGTCTTCGAAGAATGAGGAGCAAGCAGGCACCACTGCGTGGACAGCCACACACCTCTGTCACTGCCATCAGTAGGAAATGTTTCCCACGCAGTGCACTACTACTTCAAGTTTCCCGTGAGCGTGTCTGCTGGAGTCATCTGTCCGTACCCTAGCTGCAAGGGAGCCCAAGAAAGCAAATGTGGGTTTTTAGCTTGGGGAGGCAGGACCCCCTAATGTGAGGGATTTCCCAAATGGAGGGAGGCTATTCAAAAGGTGCTGGGCAGCTTCAAGCAACAAATGTACACCATGAATCCAAATATCTGAAGATAAATGTGGTGCATTCGTAACATGTAATATCGTGCCACCATTTCATAAGCCTATTTTGAAGAACATTTAATGGCTCGGAAAAATGCTCAAGATAAGGTCTATGAAAAAATATGCAAAACCATATACATCGAGGATGGTCTCATTATTTTTAAAAGGATGGGAGGGCAAAAGCCTTGTGAAATGGGTGCCTGTTGGGGTCCTCTGAGGAGCAGGTGCCAACATGGGATTAGACCTACAAGAGGTTTATTGGGGGAAACGCCTGTGAAGGATAAACGTGGAGGGAGTTGGGTGTGCAGGGAAGCCTTCAGCTGGAGGCAGGTAGAGCTGACATCTGTGAAGGGAGAGAGGGAAGGAAGGACAGAGGAAGAGCCTCAAACTGCAGTGCAATTCTGAGAAAATCTCACCCGGGCCAAGGGCCGTGAGCAAAAGCTGCATTTGGAAGGTGCTAGAAGAGCCTTGCGTTTATTTGGCACAACTACCTCTGCTGTGCTCAGTCACTAGCAGGGCCCAGCCCAGGGGAAGCGTAGACTCAGGGCTCGTGGGGGGCAGGCGCCGAGAGCACTCGGTCTGGGGGGAGCTCTGCCCCTAGAGGGTTCTCTTGAAGGAGACTGGGTGACGCGTCTTCACTGGTGAAATGAGGGGTGGCTTTTGAGCTGGTTTTTTGCACCCAAGTGTAGGCAAACGATGGTTATGAAAACTGCCCCAGTGGCTTGTTTGCTGCTCCGTAGAATCCCTCATTACTGGGAAATGCCATGCAGGCACACAGCGTACATCGAGTACAAATATACAGCCCACACATCCCCATGGAACCAAGGTTCGGGTGGAGAGCCCCGCACTGCCCCCGAGGAGGGAGCCTCTAGCCCCGCTCTAGAGCAGCGGCTTCTCGGCTCCCCGTCACAGCTTTACCGCCCAAGTGGACTCTCCTCCTCCATTTGCCACTTGTTAAAATTCAGTCTATAACTGGGTTTCCCTGAAAATCTGCCTTAAAAGAGGATGAGGAGGTTGCCAGGAACACTAGGGCTATTTTCTTTGCTACCGTCCTACAGTTTTGAGCTCCAAGTTTTGGTGCTTTAGAGAAGTGAGGGTCAGTCATTTGGAAAACCAGCCCATTTATGTGGAGAACTTCATTTTTATGACTCTGATTGTAATGAACTCAGATTTTAAACCCTCATACCTGCCGAGGGTTTCGTCTTCTATTGGGCATTTTTCTACAGTCCCTAAATTTAGGTTCTATGGGTTACAAAGAGCCATAGGTAAGTCAGGGACCCTTTAGAAGAAGCCAGATCCTAAACTGTCGGTAAAGAAAATTGGAGACCATCTGGTCCCAGCCTTGTCAGTTAGGAATAAGGACACTGAGACTTGCCCAAGCTCTCAGAGCCCTTCAGGCACTTCTGCTGTTTCGGAGGCATGGACTCCCTGCCTCCCCGACATCAGTGTAACTGCAGCGTTAGGGGCGTCAGCCTGTGGGCCTCTGGAGGCCAGGGGCCGCCTCCCATCCCTTGTCAACACTTCTACCCCAGGACAGAAAGAAGTGTGAGAGAGGTGGGATCCTTGGTAAGGGTGGGTGAGTCTCGCTGGTCTCCAGGTGTCAAATGAGAGATTCTCAACTAGTTGTACAGCTCAACCATGGGCAACCGGAGGGGTGAGGAGCTATGGTGTCCTGAGAAAGCTGGAATAGTAACAGTAGTGGTAACAGCTTGATGGTCCTTACTATGTGCCATCCTTCCTTAAGTGCCTCGTGTATATTAACTTGCAACACTATTGGGTGGGTACTATTATTCCCATTTACAGATGGGGAAACTGAGGCACAGGGAAGTTGAGAAACTTGCTGAAGGTCATACAGCTAATCAGAGTCTGTGCTCTTAACGCCTGTCCTAGAATGTCTGCCAGGCAATTGAGAAGGCGTCCGTCCCCATCCCAGACTTGGGTGACTGGGCCAGGCCTGGGAGGAGGACCCATGTCTGCAGAAGACAGTGGGTGCACTGATCCAACAAAGCACATGGTGTTGCTCAGGGAAAGGGGAGCCAGAGGGAAGGGGAACCCACACAGGATGTGGAGCCTGTCCTCCAACTCAGCAGCCCTGGGGAGCCCCATGGGCTCTGAAGTTATGCTTAGCTGTAGGACATCCTTAGGGCAGGACAGCTGCCTTTCTAGCCTCCTTATGCCCTACCCAGAGGGCACGTGAGCCCTTGGGGCGGTGTCTGTGCTAGCTGGTTTATGTGATGGCTGGAGGCTTGAGACAGCCAGCTTTGCCAATGTCCACTTCAACGTAGAAGCAGGACCAGGGACAGGTGTGGGACCGTTGACTACACCATGACGCTATGGACTCGTAATTGTGGCCCCATCTGCAGACAGAGGGAGGCATCTGGTCAGTTAAGACAAGGACTTAAAATGTCATCTCACAGGAGGTTCCTCAGTTGTGGGAACTCACCAAACATTGCCCTCCATTCCCTCCATTCCCCATGCCCTAGAGGCAGGATTGGGAGGCCATCTATTTCCAGAGTGGCCACTGTTGACTGGAAGAGATTCCTTTTAAGGAATCACTTTCAAGACAATGTTTTTAGACTTTAACTAGAAGGGACCTGCTAGAAATAAAAAAGACCTATAGGTGTTGCTCGGTGGACTAAGAAGTATTTTTCAAATGTTTTCTCAACCAAGCTGCAATTTTCAAGCATCCTGCTCCTTCTGTGTGTAGGCAGGAACCTGAGTCAGGATCTTTGCTTGGGGAAGAATCTCCTGAGAAGCCCCCCTGAGCTGTGTGAGTTCAATGGACAGCCTTGCCTCGTGGGGATAAAAGTTCTCCAACAAAACTCCTAGCTCCCAGGGACAGGTGGTTCAGTGTGTACGCCTCTGGAGAGGCAGTTCCCTTGGAACAGTGCTCAGCCTTAGAGTGTGCAGTGGAGGGCCGCTGCAAAGAAACAACCAGGGAGGCATTGTCATGGTGAGGAATCTGGTTGGCCCTGGGGGACAATCCTGCGGATGGGACAAAGCAGCTGAGCGTCTGCAGAATCACAGCACCAGCTTGCGACATCAGTGGGGGATCTGAACCATCAAGAACACCATCCTATTCGTGGGCAAGAGTGTGTCTCACTGTCGGGGGTCAGTGGCCAGAAGAAGGAAAGCCCACTCCCTCCCCGTCTTGGCCTGGACTAGGATGGGTTGAGCTGGGGTCATAGGGAAAGTTGCTGCATAGGGGCAGCAGAAGCAATGGCAGCAAAATACTATGGCGGGTTCCTGAGGCTTGCCCCACGGGGCCAGGGAAACAGGCAGCATTAGGAGTCCCTGGGACAGATCCTGGGCTGGCCTATTCATCTAGAAGGCAGAAAGTCAGGAGGAAGTCTACATGAAAATGCTACACAACGTGCTGTCCTTGACCCCTGGAGCAGGCCACGTGCTTGCACAGAGGTAAGATGCAGGCAGTCAGATTCCCTGAGCCCCTGCGCCACCCTTTGAAGGCGTTGCATGCTTCAGCCCTACGGCAGACCCCGAGGATGAATCCAAAGACGTTTAAGGGGGATGTGATGCCTGGCTTCAAATATCTGAAGGACTATCAGAACCAGGCCCAAGGACAGACGTTCCCGGAGGGAGGTTGCGGCTTAGTCTGGGGAAGAACTTTCTGGCTGCTGCATCTGTTTCATGGTGTGATGAGGCACTGAGACGCTGGGCAGGGTGAGGAGTGGCTTGTGGACTGTGTGGGCACAGGTCCCCGATCCTGCCTCCCTCACCCCAGTCCCATTCCTGGATGGGATTTCAGGTCGCAGCTCCCTGCTTACACACACAAGTAGTACGGGGAAATCCCAAAGGATCCCGGACCCCTCGCCAGATGTTCCTGCATGGCGCTTTTCAGGTGGGCAGCCCCTCAGCCTGCACGTGGAGCTCGTCCACCTGCCGTCTGAGCTACTCAGTCCCCAGGCAGGACTGCTTCCATCAGAGAGAACTCAGGAGGAGGCCGAGTTCACGTTCTCTCCACACTGACTCTTGGCAATATATGTTTGGGTCCCTGAAGATGAGCCGTCTTGGGAGGAGGTTGAGAACACAGCCTAGGAGGGCCGATTCACATCTACTTGTTCAAAATGACGACTAAAACGACTTCTTCACGAAGTCTCAGTGACACTCCTCGGAACTAGAAGACACAGCAGCACAAGGCGCTGTCGGTGCCATCCCACCCAAGGCTGCCTTCTTGAGAGACTCAGCATGACAACCGCTGTCCTAGCTTCCTTAGAAAGCCTGACTAAACTGCTTGTAGGTAGGTAGTGGGAATTGTAACCTGGCTTAGGGCATGTGGATTGAGGAAGCCACCTGAGTTTTCTTCCTTGTGCAAAGGGTTAAGGTATTTTCTGAGTACAGAAATCTCTTCAGAGTGCCAGAGATTTTTCTTTTTTTCAAGCCAAGGGAGTCAGCATTAAAAGCATACTGCCTCCGAATCCTTGTGACCTTGGCCAGAGCCACCCAAGTTCTTTGAGTCTCAGTTTTCCCAGCTGTAGAGATAGGATTTGGGGAAAGGGATCATGGAAGATCCCCCTAGGAGAGCAGTCAGCCTCCTGAGGAGTCCTTGGCCATGTGGCATTTGGAGAGGAGTCCATGGCCAAGCTGATGCAGGTTGTCTATCTTTTTGGGTAGGGCAGCTGGCTCTTGATGAGATGGTAGTGGTGCCTCTTGGCCTGGACTAGGATGGGTTGAGCTGGGGTCATAGGGAAGGTTGCTCAGAGGTTGACTGGGTCTCAGAGTGTCGTCTGACCAAGCAGAAGAGGGTCTGCCTGGGACTGCTCTACTCTGACTGGGGCCGGGCCTTCCTCCCAAGGCCTTTCTGCACTAAGGGCAGGCCTTCCCACCCCACTGGCTCATTTTCTCCTGAGGGTGGGCTGAATGAGAGTCTGATTATGATGCCTATACTTTACGACTTAAGACAAAGTTTTGTAAAAATAAAACACTGATCAGCAAAAAATTAGTTCTGACCCATGATACGTTTTGAGTCAAACATATTCCTTTGAACTCATAGCTTCAATTTTTCATTCTTTTCAACATTGGATTTTTAAATCTCAGAGATAATATTTGCTTATTGTGGGCATTCAGATAACACAGAGGAATATAATGTGAAGAAGGAAAGCCCCCCGCTTTGTTCCCAGAGGCTTTCGGCACGTCCCTTTCCCCGTGTGGTTGCTGCAAGCATTTGGCAGGCACCCGCCCAGGTCTTTCTTAATGCGTCTACATGCATGTAATTTCCTTACGCATACGTGGGGGGTCATACTGTATGTATTGTGTTACTTGCTCTTTAAAAAAAACAACAACTAAGTTTATGCGAACTCACTGCCGTAAGAGAAAACACTTGGATGATCTTAGCAGTGTCCCAGGAAGGGAAAGTAGGAAGTTGGGTAATTGTGAAGTTTTGGATCTAGGCTCAGGCGTTTTAAGGCAGACAGGAAACTGATTGAGATTGGCAAAAGTTTTATGATATAGTTTAGGATTGGTAACAGCGAGGAGAGAGTCTTTAAGTGATTCTTTTTTTAAAAAAGATTTATTTATTTATTTTGGAGGGAGACGAGTGTGAGAGAGTGGGGGGAGAGGCCAAGGGAGACGGAAAGAGAGAATCTTAAGCACACTGCACGCCCAGCACAGAGCCCGATATGGGGCTCGATCCCAGGACTCTGAGGTCATGACCTGAGCCGAAATTAAGAGTCGCACCCCTAACCTACTGAGCCACCCAGGTGCCCCTGAATGGTGCACAGTTCAAAGTTGTAATAAAAACTGACTTCCTTGATTGTTTTTTTTTTTTTTTACTTATTATACTGACCTTTCAGATTAGTAAAAAACTACAACAAAACCCCCTTTTGTTGTTGTGAAGGGTTCAAACAATAAAAAGACCTCTGATAAAAAATGATATATGCCTCTGGTATAGAAAAAAGAAGAAACTGTTATTTAATGGATTATTTTTTTGGTGACATTCACATTCCATGTCCTAAACCACTGTCTGGTGTTTTTACCATACCTTTTGAACTGCCCTCTCTGCTATCTCCTTATACTAAATGTTCCAGTCCAGAGCACAGCCTCTAGCTCACACCTCTGGTGGCCTGGAGCTGGGAGTATGCTCTCTCTGCTTGGAGGGCTTCCCCTGTATGCTATTCTGAGAACACCTCACCCTTTCTTATCTCTGTGATAGGTTCAGGTCTGTTTGAACTTTGCTATACCATTATTATGGTAATTTTTTAAAGCTTAGGATCTCTATATCATAGTTGAAAATATTTAGCAACAATACCTCATTTGTATAGGGATTCTTTTACCTAGCAACCTCAGGTATCTGAAATGGTAAAAAACAAAACAAAACAAAACAAAACAAAACAAAACAAAAAGTGGGGTGGCAATGTATTACAGCAATGAAAATAGATGCTCCAGAACCCAGGCACTGATGCTGAAGACACTGCATGAAAAAAACCAAACCCTTCCAGGCACTTGGGGCATATTTTGGTTCTTAGTATAGATACATTTTATTATCAGTGTTTTTCAACTGCCAGTATATTAGAGTCCAGTTTGGAGAGGATTGTTTGGGGCAGATATACTAAGCCTGACACGAAGACATTAGCCAAAAAAATCACTAAAGAAGAAAGAGCAGTCCCGGTGACCTGGCCTAGCATAACCTATGGCGGCTCCTGTCATTTCTCCAAGCAAGGCTGCCTTACTAACCTCTAGGGTGAGGATGTGCTGGTGGGGAGATCAGGATGGGGCAGCAGCATTCTGGAGCTTTGTTGGTCAGTGAGCATGCTTGGCTGATGCTGTTTGCTCTAACGGTGAATTAGTGATAATTAAGGGCCTACCATGTGCCAGATCCTTTATGTGTATTAGTTGTATCCTCACAATGACCTAGAAAAATTCTTACTCTCATTTAATAAATGAGGAAGCCCAGGATGGAAATAGAAATAATTTGGCCCTAGATCTCCTAACTAGAAAGTGCTAAAGCTGGGATTGGAAGCTATGGGGCTCACCTTCTTTACTGCCAGACAGGTGTGGTCACCAGCACTGTCATTTGCAACAAGAAGAAACCGCAAAGGTGCCTCTTCCTTAAACAGGGAGTGGGGGTTTGTGGTAGGCCCACTTGTGTATGGTAGGTTCTCATTTAGGACCAAGCACCAGAGACAGAGGCCTAACGTTTGCAGACTGCATAGCCCAGCCCAGCGCAGGCAGCTGTGGGGAGATACGGGAAGAACGTGGTCTTAATCTCAGGAGCTTTTAGTTCAGCTGCGGAAACAAGAGACTCAAACAAAATAACAAGGAGGAACTGAATCCTTGATTATTTATTTGATACTCATTTTGTTTGGTTTGTTTCCTGACGTTTGTCCTGTCTCCACACCTGAGTGGGCCATCTGGGCACCAGGCTCCAGGAGGTCAGACAAAGGCAAGCTCCTTTTGCCAGGCAGAGACAGGTGGTGCGGGGGAGCTCAGGTAGGCTTCCCAGCAAAAGTGTGTTTGAAGTAGGCCTTGACTTATGGGAAGGGCTCAGGTAAGAGCACAGGAAGTGAGAGGCGGTCCCTGGTGACTATCAGAAGCTGGGTTCCCTCTGTTCAGTGTCTGAGATAGCCTGTCTTCATGATGGGCTGGGTGGACCCAGCTGTTGGCTACCCCCTAAGTCTCCATCGCATCTTAAATGAAGAGATCCAACTCAATCCCAGTGGATGATGGAGATTTGATTAGAGACGTCCATCCTTCTTAGGTCCCACCCTCACTGGTTCCTAATGGACCTTTCTTTCAGGTGCCATTCATTGCTTTTATTCATTGAACAGCTTGCTCGTGCCGGGCACAGGGGAACAAAGGTGAATAAGACATGGTCCCTGTCCCCAGGAGCTCACAGTCTTGTGGGGAGACAGGCGTGCCAGCCGGTCATGCATCAGTGCCTGGGCGCCATGGTAGAGCTCTGTCGAGACAGCTCCCTGCCCTCTTGGCCTTCTCCATGGGATGAGAGTTTTTCTGTGTGGCGCCACTCCCTGGGTTTAGCATGCTTTGTCCCTTTCCTCTGCTGAGCGTGGGGGGTCGTTCCAATTCTGGGATTTTCCTGCTGTCCTGTTTATGCTGGACATGGGACAAGGACCCAAGGGCTAGGGTAGCTTGTCTAGTCAGGATCCCTCAGTGCATCTGGGCAGAGGGTCTATCACAAGCAGGAGATGGGGGTGGGGAACTCCTGGAACAAAGGGCCAGAGTGGCTGGGAGCAAGTGTTGGAGCCCATCTCTGCAGAGAAAGCCCTTCCTTGCCAGCACCATTTGAGGTGTGGGTACTGAGGAGAGCGCAAAAGGTGGGGTAAGATGGTGGATTGCTTGGTTGGGGAAAGGGAGTCCTTGTGGATTGGGTAAGTTTTGGTCAAAATACAGTCAGCCATACTTAACATGAATCACCTTTAAAAATATATTTAATATAACATATTTAAAATAACATCTTCCTTTTAAGATAAGAACTCAAGAGGCTAAGAGCCCCAGGACCCATGCTTAACCCCAACAGACATTCTTTACAGAAGGTGGAGGTCAAATTCCTCACTCAAAAATGTGCCTCTGCATGTCAGCAGAGATGGACTGTAGGGTTTGGAACATGGCCACATATGTAGGCCTGGTACAAAGCAGAAGCAGAGTTTAGATGCCAGCATCTGGTAGTGAGTCTCAGGTTTTTTTGGTTAGCAAAGAGTATTCTAAGGAAAAAGAACTGGATTGGCGGTAAAGAAATATTTTCTAATAGAAATGTTTGAAAATGGGGTAGGATTTTTTGAGAGGTCCTGAGCTTGTTATCCTGATAGAGATTTAGATGGGAGTTCAAACACTGGATGGGAAGAGTAGGGGAATGAGTAAGTTTCTTTGAGTTTCCCCAACCAATCTTAGGTTTAAAATTGAAATACTACATACAGTCTCGAGAGGATACTAGTTTTACCACTAACAGAAAGGATTCCTTTTTCAGGATTATGCACTGGAAGCACATTCATCACCCTCTGTTGAGGTAATAAAGACTTCTCTACCTGACACACAGGGTTCTCATTCTAGGAGTTACCTCCTAAAATAACAAACCAGGAATATTTGTTCATTTTGTAAAGTATTCTCCTTATCAAATAATATTTATGAATAAAAAGTGCTGTGCTTGCTGTTCTACAGAAAGGAAAATCTGCTTTCTAGAAGCTTGTGTTCTAAAATTCTTTTGAAGATGGAAAAATGTTTCATTTTTTTCAAATTCAAATGTATACCAGAAAGCTAGTTTTGGACTCAGGCATCTGAAGGATAGAGCCTGTGCTGGGAGCTATGGGTGGAATGTTCAGAGCCTCCCCATCTCAGGTCCCTCTTCTCCTCCCATTTGCCTGCCTGGAACATGGGCTTTCCTGGCTGGGATTTGCAGGTTGTTCTGGGCTGGGGGAGTGGGCACCACTCATAACCTCTGGACTGACCCTGCTATGTGGCCTGCGTAATGCATCATCCAGTTGACTTTTCGATGAAGGGCTGACAGTGTGCCAGATTCTTTTCTGAGTGCTCAGGATGCCAGGGCCCTGCCTTTAAGATCCTGACAGCTATCTGGTGCTGGTGACGCTGGGAGGGCCCGTCACCTTCACCCACAGAATTTTGGTGGGCGCTCAGCCGCCCTATAGTGTTTTTCTCTTGAGGTTGTAGAAGAGTAACCAAAGGTAAATCTTCAGTTTGGGCTATCCAATCAGGAGATCAGGAGGAATGTAGAAAAATAACCAGATGCATAACTGAATGCATCTGCTTTTCTCCTTTAGGTCTGAGACACTGCATCAGGAGCTAACTATGGCCTCAGCCCAGACCCAGGTCCTGGAGCAGGATGTGGAGTCACTGACATGTGTGTACAAGGACCTGGGTGGGAACCCATCTGGGCAAGGCCCATCAAAGAGAAGGAGAATCGTAAAGGAAAGGGGATTGTTTTTTTGTGAACAGAGTCCAGACATCCCCAGCAGTGCACCTAGGTCCTAAAGAGTGAGCAAAATAAGCTTTAGCCAAGCAAAGGGATTGTCTGAGTACCATCATGAACAGCAACAGTCTGTTAGACTGAGATCCATGGAGGGCAGGAGACTTTAAGATGGGTCTATGGGGTGTCTTGGGGCTGGGAAGTCTTTTCGCTTTCGTTTGCTTCTTACGAAGTCACTTGAGACACTCAACTTCCGTGTGAGGGGAGTCTAGTCACCAGGCTCTCTGCTGGAGTGGGTGGAGCTAGGAATACAAAGATGAATAAGGCATAGTCTCTGCCCTAACTCCTTGGGTGAGGCAGACATTACAAAACACATAGAAATCACTACACTAGAGGCATGAACAAAGCCCTGTGGATGAGAAACTTCCAGGGAAAGTCTAGCAAAGCTTCACAGAAGAAGTGACATTTGAGCTAAAGCTTGAAGAGTCAAATTTGGCCATGTGGGGAGGTGGGTATGGGCCACAGGGGCAGCTAGATGAGAGATCTAGTAGCATAGAGGAGTGGGGTGTGTTTTAGACTTGGGCCCACAGAGCTGGGACCAAGGGCCCAGGAGAGAGGGGTGGAAGATGAAGCTAGACACACTATGAGATTCAGAATATTCCATAGGAGATCATTTGGGAAGCTGTTACAGTTTTAAAATGAACATGGCAGCATTGGATTTTGGGGGGAGGGGTAATTCCCAATGGATTGGAGGCGAGGGACATTGGGTCAGACCAAGGAACCAGTTGAGAAGCTACTGGTAAGGCATGAATAAATTGAGTGTTCCTAATGATGACACCTCAGATCTGAAACTTGTTCAGAAATGACATTTCTTGTGGATTCAGGGTGGCTGACAAATTCTTCTCCCTTCCTGGTTTCCCGGCCATCCTTGTTCTGGCTTATTTTCTTCCTTTATTTCCTCTTAATATTTCCTGATATATAAGCATTAAAAAAGTGTCCTCTGAAAAATCCTGCTTTCATCTCATTTAAATTGATAGTATTTTTACTTTCAAAATAGTTGCTCATTGTATTCTTGATTTTGTTTATGGTTGTAGGAGAGACTTTCAGCCTTCTGTTTAATAATGCTTGTCATCGATCTTGTTTTGATGTCGTTGGAACTTCAATTATTTATAACCTGGTCTGTGACTATGGCCACTAACGATTTCTGCATTTTGGAATTTGTGGTTTTCTCTGTGGTTTGATATTATAGTTATTGACTTTTAAAAAAATGATTGCACGCATATGGTAAAAACCCAAACGTTATGAAGGATATCCAGTTAAGATAGGTCTCCCTTGTTTATGCTCAGCACCCAGCCCACTCCCTAGAGACAGCCATGGCACCACAAAACTGGTGACATTTCCAGGATATTCTCCCTGGGAGACTACATGCAAATAGCAACAAGCAGACATGTGCCCCAATTCCTTGGTTACTTAACTGTTGATTTTGTTTGGTTTGTTTCCTGACGTTTGTCCTGTCTCCACACCTGAGTGGGCCATCTGGGCACCAGGCTCCAGGAGGTCAGACAAAGGCAAGATCCTTTTGCCAGGCAGAGACAGGTGGTGCGGGGGAGCTCAGGTAGGCTTCCCAGCAAAAGTGTGTTTGAAGTAGGCCTTGACTTATGGGAAGGGCTCAGGTAAGAGCACAGGAAGTGAGAGGCGGTCCCTGGTGACTATCAGAAGCTGGGTTCCCTCTGTTCAGTGTCTGAGATAGCCTGTCTTCATGATGGGCTGGGTGGACCCAGCTGTTGGCTACCCCCTAAGTCCCCATCGCATCTTAAATGAAGAGATCCAACTCAATCCCAGTGGATGATGGAGATTTGATTAGAGACGTCCATCCTTCTTAGGTCCCACCCTCACTGGTTCCTAATGGACCTTTCTTTCAGGTGCTATTCATTGCTTTTATTCATTGAACAGCTTGCTCGTGCCGGGCACAGGGGAACAAAGGTGAATAAGACATGGTCCCTGTCCCCAGGAGCTCACAGTCTTGTGGGGAGACAGGCGTGCCAGCTGGTCATGCATCAGTGCCTGGGCGCCATGGTAGAGCTCTGTCAAGACAGCTCCCTGCCCTCTTGCCTTCTCCATGGGAGGAGAGTTTTTCTGTGTGGCGCCACTCCCTGGGTTTAGAATGCTTTGTCCCTTTCCTCTGCTGAGCGTGGGGGGTCGTTCCAATTCTGGGATTTTCCTGCTGTCCTGTTTATGCTGGACATGGGACAAGGACCCAAGGGCTAGGGTAGCTTGTCTAGTCAGGATCCCTCAGTGCATCTGGGCAGAGGGTCTGTCACAAGCAGGAGATGGGGGTGGGGAACTCCTGGAACAAAGGGCCAGTGTGGCTGGGGGCAAGTGTTGGAGCCCATCTCTGCAGAGAGCCCTTACTTGCCAGCACCATTTGAGGTGTGGGTACTGTGGTAGTCAGAGGAGAGCGCAGAGGTGGGGTGAGATGGTAGATTGCTTGGTTGGGGAGAAGGATTCCTCGTGAGTTGGGTTGAGTCTCGGTCAGATGCACCCTTTTGAGACAGGTCTGTCTGCCCTGAAGCCCTGGGGGAGGAGTTTCCCAAGGGCTCACAAATCGTAGTGGCTTGTGTCTTTTCTTCAGTTTTTAAAAGTCACTTCAGGGACCCCCAAAGGACAAAGACTACAAAAGGAAATGCTGAGTGTGGGGGCAGAAAATTAGTTCAGTCTGCCTGAGCCATTTGGAGATGTCTTCTTCACAGGGGAGCTGCCATGTTCTGGGTAAGGAGCAGCGTGGGTGGGCAGGGTGTGCTCTGCACTGACAGGGGCACGGGGCGGGGGTCAGTGAGGGCAGGTTGGTGCCAGTGGAGAGACCAGGAAGGAGCGGGAGGGGGGTGGGTAAGGATGGCAGGACTGTAGGGTGTAGAAGGGAGAATGCAGGATAATTCATGGTTGACAGACAGAAATGTGGTTTTTTTCCCCTAGAAGCGGGTCTAACGATTGCACGGTGATGAGGGGCTTAACACAGATTTGTGTTGTAGAGAAGCTCATGCCAGGTTAGAGCTGATATTTCAGTTTGTCTATTTCAGAACTCAGAAGTCCTCTCCCCTTACCTCCTCACTTTCCTGCCCTATCTTTCTGGCTTCAGTATTAGAAAACACTGTTTGGAAAGAGGCCAAGGTGTGTGGCTGGGAGGGGCCCACTCCAAGGGCAGGAGGGCAGTCACCCAGAGAGACTCAGTAGGAGGTGAGGGGAGTTGGGGCCCTGGCCAGGACAGTCAACCTGCCAGCAGTAGGGAGAGGCCCTGAACCCGAGCCCACATGCCTGCCTGCACTTTAGCCTGCAAGCCCCCTCCTCCCTGGGGCAGCTCCAGGCTCTGCTGTCCAGGCACACAGCATTAGCATCTCAGCGATGGCAGAATATTCCCAGCGGCTGCCGCAGCGGATCAGGCACGGGGAAGGCTTCCGGGGAGGAGGAATTGCTGTTGCACAGCTGGGGTAACTCATAGCCGCAAAGAGTGGGGAGCAAATATGAGCCGAGGGGTGGGGATATGTGTATGGGCCATGAGAAGGGGGGCAGTGACCTCAGTGGGACAGACGATCTGGGGTCTCCAGCTGGGTCACCAGCCCCGTCACTGTGGGTAGAGAGCTCAGAGCCTCCCCACCTCATTTCTCTCTCTCTTCGCCTTCTCCCACCTGCCTGCCTTGGAAGTGTTCTCACGGAGTTGGGGATTTGCTGGTTATCTTGAGCCAGCGGAGTGGCCGTCTCTCCCTTGCCTCTGGCCTGACCCTGCTGTGTTGCCCAGATAATGCGTCACCCAGGGACTTTTTCCTGGACACTGACAGAGTGCCATATTCTTTTCTGAGTGCTCAGGATACAAGGGTATTGAATCAGACATGGGCCCTGCCCTTGAAATGCTGACAACCATCTGGTGATGCTGATGCCAGGAGGGCCCCTCACCCTCCACATAGTCATGGGGAACACTCAGCCTCTGTTGAGACTGTGGAATGTGCACTTCATTTAGCAGCGGGCTCCCAGCAAAACACAGAGTCCTTGACTTATGCCATCCTCGTCCCCCAATCCTTCCACCACCCCACCACCCCTGGGTTTTTCAGCTTCCACGTGACTTAGGAGATCCTCAGTGGTCATTTTTGATCACACGTGGCTTTCCCCCTCTGAATGGACTTCAAATTGTAATCCCGACACACCTTTCCTCAATTCTCTACATCAACCATGATCTAATGGACAGTCAAGTGACAGTCATCTAATCAGAGATCATCTGCCTTGGGAACTAGTCATACTTTTTTAAAACAAACTGATTTTTCAGGTGCTTTCTCTCAAATATTGTTGGTGTATTATCAGAGAAGTGAGACTAGTTTTAATATTGCAAATATTGGCTGTAAGAAAGAGAAAAGCAAAATAGTTAAGTGGAAAGAGGAGGAGGCCAGGAATCAATGGACTTGTATTCGACCAATTCTGTCATGAGCTGGCTCCCAGGCCTTTGTAACTGAGCATCATTTTCCTCATCTGTAAGCTTGAGGTTGCAAACAAATGTATATATTACTTATGGAATCACTTAATGTAGTTTAAGTCTAAAATGATGCATGGGAATTATCGGGGATGTTAGTGGTCATTCTCAGGGAGGGAAGGAACAAGATAGCAAAGGAGCACACAGTTCTTCTGGCCTTATTCTGTGGCAGAACAGGAACGGTTGGTATCATACAGCAGGGGTATCTTGTAGCTGAAAAGAGTGGAGAAAAAAAAATACAAGCCAAGGGGTGAATTGTTCCTTTAAGTGTATTACGTTTTGGGACTATGAGCTCATCTTTAGGAGGCTTTTATCTGTGGGACCCCTGTGAGCCCTGACTTGTGGGTGGGTCCTGTACAGAGATATTTCATTTGCTTATGCCAGGTAACCTAAGGATATCACCAGCCCAGTGTCAATTTTTCTAGTTCCCCAAATATGAGTGGAGTATATATTTAAACTCCAAAGCCTATGAGTCCTAGACACTGGTTAAGAATTCTCTGGGGGAGGCTTTTCTATGCAGAACCCAGACTAAGACAAATTCCCTTGTCTTCCTGTGGGAACTTTTCTAATTTTCACTTTATCTGAGAGTAAGTATTGCTTTGAGAGAGTCCCAACTTTGTTTGTGTGAGGAGTATCTTACTTCCAACAACCCCTAGCAAGTCCACGGTCTCCCCTCTGTGTGTGGGCATTGAAGACCAAGCTTTGTGAAACATGGCCCCATGCTACCACATCCTCCCACCATAGGCAGGCAACAGCAGCTGCTTATGGAGTTCTCTGTTCTCTTGGTGTTCTGACCCAGGGGAATTTCCCTTGCCTTCTTGCAAGCTCCACTATGCATTAAAATTAAATTTTATAAGTTGTACCTAGTATTTTCTAGGTGTTTTGCTGCAAGAAGCTCTTCAGGTCATCCTATCTGCCCCGATACCAGAACGGAAGCCTCATAGACATCAGTAGCATTTTACTTTTGGAAACAAGATCAGAACCAGAAAAAGGAAAATAGTAGGATTTGCTCAAGTTAGGTAGGGGGCATATGGGCATTCATCCTCAATATTTTTGTTTGCTGAAATATTTCATAATCAATGAACGAAAAGGTCCTACTTCCTATCTAAGATCCCGTTCCCATTTCCAATTAGGAGTAGCTTTAAGTGTGAGCAAGCTTCTCCCTGCAGTGAGGAGGGTAGGATTCTTCAGTGTGAGAACTCTTCAGGGGTCAGGACCAGAAGCTTCGCTCCGTGCCTACTGGCAATAGAAGTTACAGGCAAAGCCCCTGGGGCCTCAGTCCCTCCGCTTATCTCAGGCTTCGTGGGTATGAGCTTATTCAGCACTTGACACAGGGAGTTCCATTCCACTGACCAAGACGTGCCCAGCAATCCTTGCCTCGTGGGCCACCAGTCCATCGGTCTGGGGCACAGCCATTTACGGAGGGACCACACACTCACAACCTCAGCATCATATCATGCCCTGGCGGCTGAGTGGGAACAAGTGGCAAAATTAACTCGATTGTTGCTTCTTCCTTTTTCTGATCTTTCCTGTCTTCACGTTATTCATGCAAGGCAAAGAAAACTTAAGAGCAAAAGGCAGCCAAGGAGACACAGAGTAACGGTAGTTCACATGGGGCTTCTCTGGGGATACGACCATTTCTGAGGTATGCTTTTTTTTTTTTTAAAGATATTTATTTATTTATTTGACAGAGAGAGAGACACAGCGAGAGAGGGAACACAAGCAGAGGGAGTGGCAGAGGGAGAAGCAGGCTTCCTGCTGAGCAGGGAGCTCGATGCGGGGCTCGATCCGAGGACCCTGAGATCATGACCTGAGCTGAAGGCAGACACTTAATGACTAAGCCACCCAGGCGCCCCCTGAGGTATGCTTTTGAAGGGATGCAGTGAATGTTTTTTTTCTTAAGAGTGTGAGATGCACCACTTGATGGGAAGGGAGATTAAGAGGGAGATCACGCCCTGTGGATTTCAAATTGCCCTCAACCGTGGCTCTTTTGATCTGAAATACCTAAAATTCATGTGTTACATTAAAATATGTATTATACACATTCACATGGAATGTTCAAGAAAGGGCATTATGAAGCAAGGAAATGGAAACATACACTTCAGTGATAGAAGTTAAAAAAAACATATAACGCGAGATCACCGATTAATTTTAAGGTCCCACAAAAAATAGCATTGGACAAGCTTACTGCCAAGAAAACGTCTTCAAGTTAGAATTTGGGAGTTTACATTTAATATCTTGGAGCTGCTGCCCATTCCTCCCTGGACCCGGTCGCTCCTTCTGTCTGCCCACCTTAACTTCGTTTCCCCTTCCTTAGTTTCTGATGCTTGCTTCTTGGTGAAGCCATTCCAGATGGAGGGGACAGCCCGAGAAGAGTCAGGCAAGTGTGCCATGGAATCACACCACCTTCCCGGGGGCCAGCGTCCCTGCTTGAACACAGCAGCCATGGGGAAAGCTGCTTCCTCCTCCTCAGAGCCGAGGTTTTACTGGTTAAAGAGGATTTGCCCAATATCAGATCAGGTACTTTCTATTAGATGAAGCTGGCTTCTACTTAGCTCTTAGGGCCAGGTCTGCCTTCCCCTTCCACTTTACTTATGCAAACCCCTCCACCATTTAGGATTCAGATTCAGTCCCACCTCCTCTGGAATCTGGGAGCGTGGTGGCTCTCTAACTGTCCCTCCTTTTTTAGGGGTTTCTCCATTCTGTGAACCCCTCTCATTGTCTCCTACTACCCATTTTACTCAAGGACCCTTGGCCAGAGTACAGTTGTGGGCCCTGGGAACACCGTTCTCTTCAGACAAGTCCTTTGGGGAGGAACACAAGCAGGGTGGGGGAGAAGTAAAGGGGTATCCACATGGTAAAGGGATCCACAGCTCAGTGGAGTCAAATACATTCTGGAAGACAACGAGGTGACAGATGTCATAGCCGAGAGCTCCCCCACTTCTGGGTCGTTCATTCTGTGCCCAACAGACCCTGCCTTACTCAACTAGTTTCCCCTCTGTCTCTTCTCTCTTGAGAGCCTAAATTTAATTATCCAAAGGGAGGGAACACTTCGCCTCTTACACCATTTGACACCCAACACAGGGCTGGGTGTGGTGGAGGTTACCAACAAATGCGTGTTGAATGAATGGATGGATGGATGGATGGACGGATGCTCTGACTACCGAACAAGACTTCTCCATTCCTCACTTCCCAGGTGTCAGATGACCATCTCAAAATCCATAGTCCTCCATCACCTCAAGTCCAAATATCTAAAATCCTCCTATTTTCCCCTTCAAATCTGCCCTCATTCTTGACCTTGGCATCCCCCTTCCTGGTACAGCTCTTCTCTAACACTCAGCAGAAACTCTGGTCATCTTGGGAGTCCTTCCCCTCTTGGGCCCTAAACCACCAAAGCCCATCAAGGTGGTTATTTCCTTTTACTCCCTTCCACACAGCCACAACCTAGGTGCCAGCCCTTGTCCCCCAACCCTACGCTCTTGTAAAAAAAAAAAAAAAAAAAAAAAGCCCCCTGCTTCATTGCCTTAAAACAACACAGCTGGGCTAGTCTTCCCAAAACCTTTTATTCAGGTCACTCAGCGATCATGTGGAAAAAAAAAAAAAAAGCCCATGGTTCCTGTTGCCAGTGAAATCCCATTCAGATGCCACGGGCTGCACTCAAGGCCTCCCACGCTGACTAGCTGATTCCTTGCCTGTGTGTCTCCACCTGTGCTTTGCCAAGTTTCTGTCCAGCTGGATTGGTCTGCCCCGGGCTCCCCGGCAGCTCTCTGACATTCTTCAGTCTCTTTGTTCATCCTGCCACACAGGTCTTTGCAAATCCTGCCCATCCTTCGAGGCTCACCAAACTCAAGTCCCATCTCATTAATACCTTCACCAGTCACTTTCAAGACCATAGGCTATTTACCCTGAAGTTCTTGGATCTTAACCTTTAGGGGCCCCCAACTCCCAAGCTCTGGGCCTTATTTTGTATTTGTAACTTTGCATTATTTCTCTTAAAGAAGATCTCCTGTTTTTGGAAACTTCCAGCCCACATAAAAGCTGCATGTGTCTCTCCTCCTGACCATTGGTGGTAACTCTCGTGTGCTGCTTCACTGACTTGTGGGACTGAGTGTGCTTGCTAGTGTCTTATTATAATAGGACTGGAAACACGCTCAGAGTTCACTATTGGCTCCTATTTTCTTTACCTCCATTTGGATCAGATCCCCAAGAGTACGTTGCCATGTATTTTGTGCAAACCTTATGAGCTCCTGGATGGAGCAGAGGCAGGGAAGCTTTTGTCCTTGGATCAAGGTACATATTGCTGGGAGGATCAAGTCCAAAAGGCTATGAAAAAGGAGGCAGTTCGGTTAGGTAAGAGAAGTACAGAGTGCTCCTGTACCTGGCACTTGACCCCGCTATCCCCACATCCCAGCAGGTCATCCTGGTGCAGGGGCTGGGACAGCAGCTAGGCCTCGAGACTGACAGTAAGTGGGAGAGGCTAAACTTCGTCCTGGTGCCTGACCCACCACCCTCCAACCCTTGGACCCCTCCACAGCAACTGATGAGGCATTTCTTGTGCTCCTGGTCCTGCCAGCCAGCTCCTTCCTGGCTTCCCCAGCAATGCATGGTTAAAAGAGGTCCAGATGCTTCCCAGGCTAACTTCCCAACGTGTAGCACTCACTGCTTTTGCTTTTGTTTCTAAATGTCTCTGCCCACGAATTGATTGGAGTTTGTCAAATCAGTAAAAGCAGAAAATCCAATTTAGACAATGTGCCCTGGATGGGCAGCAAAAGGGGAGCGAAATTGAGGAGAGGTCCCGCAAGTGTGGGGTCCTGAGGTCAGGCTTCATCAGCTTCAAGGCAATAGCCTCGGGTCAACCCCCTCCTACCTTCTGAGCTAAACCTTTCCTCATTTTCCTTGATTGGGAACCCCTCACTATCCTCTCTTTGAACTAAGAGTTCCCTTTGCTGTGGATGCTGAATCCCTATCTCAAGTGTAAGGAAACAGGAGAGGCTCTGGCTTGCTGCTTTGCTCAGGAGTCAGGAAATCCGTTTCCCTTCCTGAAGAATCAGTACCGATGCTCCTTCTACTAGTCCAGGAGTCTGCTGTCCCCCCTGTGCTCCCTTCTCTGCTTTCACTGCCAACAAGCTCAGAGCCACATTTTGTGTGCAGTTACTGCAGCCTCCTGAGGCTGATTCTTTGCGATCATTATACCTCTCCTCCCTCCCCACCCTCCACCCCCTTTTGCGCTAACAAGCTTTGGTCCTGTTCTTTTTTCATGTATTTATATAGGTCCATTGGAAGCTTCTGCTGAATCCCCATCTCACCATTCCCCATGCCCCCCCATCTATTCCCTTTGTGAGAAACCTGGGCTCACCCCACCTGGGGACCCATGGTGGCAGAGCATTCTTCCCTTCAGGACTGAGCAGAAGGACTTTGTCCTCAGCGGTCACTTCTGATGGTGGCTCCTCCCAGGGCTGGCAACAGCTCTGAGGCTTCCTTGTGACCCAACTTCTGAAAGAAAACTTCAGGAGGCTCCTGCGTTTATGGGACCCTGTGTTAGGGCCTGGGTCCCTAAACCCTTGAAGGGACTACCCACTTCACTTTCTCCTCAGCTCAAGCCTTCTCCTGCCTCAGAGAGGGGAGCAGCACCCCTGAGGGCTTCTGGGAGGTGGCCTGGTTGCCCTGGCAACATGGTGGGGGGCGGGGGTAAGCCTACCAACTGCCAAAGCTGATGACAGTTATTCAAGAACTTTCTGTTGGTCCTCCTTGTCAGCTAGAAAGGGTGACAGGGCAACAAATACTTAACAGCATTTCCAAGACCAGGGGCATGGCTTGATAAGTCACTAAAGCTGAGATTAAAACCCAGACAGTCTCTCTGAAGAGAGGATATCACACTATCTGCCATGATGACCTCCAGTGGCAGCTCCAGCCCTCCATTGGAAATGCTGGGCCTGAGGGCAGCTTAGGGCTCTTACCAGATGATCAGACATGGCCTGAGTCTGATCCAGGAGAAAAATCTAATGCCAAAGTCCACTTAGGGCCAGTTTTCTAAAGTGTGGTCTGAGGACACCTGAATCAGAATCGTCTAGGAGGCTTGTTTCAAATGTCAAGTACCAGGCTGCCCACCTAATCCTGGGCATGGGCCTGGGAAGATGAATTTTTAATGAAGCCTCCCAGGTGACCAATGCACACTAACGTTTGAGGACCACAGATACAGGGGATGAGGTTACAAGGATGAGCAGAAAATTGTAATATTTATAGTTAATTTTTAAAGATCAACTTTATTGAGGTATAATTCACATATAGTAAAATACGCTCATTTAAAACCTGCAGTCTGAAGACCTTTGACAAATGTTTATGCTTTTGTAATCATTACAATCCAGATAAAGGGCATTTTCCTTATGTCCCTTTGCAGTTAATGCCCACCACCCAGCCCCAGCCCTACTGACCTGCTGTCTGGTACAATCAATGAGATTTACCTTTTCTAGAGCTTCATATAAATAGAATTATATGGTATGTTCTCTGTTGTGTCTGCCTTCTTTTGCTCAGCATAATGTTTTCGAGATTCATTCATGTTGTCACATTTGTCACTAGTTCCTTTTTATTGCTGAGTGATAGATAGTCCATTGTTTGAATACACAAGACTTTATTTACTTGTTTTGGTTTGGATTATTTCTAAATTTTGGCTATTATGAGTAAAGTTGTTACAAACATTCTGTAATCTAGCCAAAGTTAATTTTTGTATGTAGTGTGAGGTAAGGGTTGAGATGTTTTTTTTTTTAACCCAACTAGTTAAGGGTATCTAGTTGATCTAGCATCGTTTATTGAAAAGACTCCCCTTTCCTTCATTGAATTATCTTGGGATCTTTGTTGAAAGTCAACTGACCATATATGAATGGAGGCCACTTCTGGACTTTATAGTCCATCAATCTACATGGCTAACTTTAAGCCAATTCTTCATTCTGCTGATTACTATAGCTTTTTTTTTTTTTTAAGATTTTTTTTTTTAAGATTTTGCTTATCAGAGAAACACAGCGAGAGAGAGAACACAAGCGGGGGGGTGGGAGAGGGAGAAGCAGGCTTCCCGCCGAGCAGGGAGCCTGATGCGGGACTCAATCCCAGGACCCTGGGACCATGACCTGAGCCAAAGGCAGACGCCCAACGACTGAGCCACCCAGGCGCCCCACTGTAGCTTTATGATAAAACAAAATGAGGTAGTCTAAGTCCTCCAGATTCTATTATAGGTTCTTTACATTTCCATATAAATTTAGAAAATTTATAAATTTTAACTTACCAATTTCTACAAAAAGGCTGCTGAGGATAATGATAGGTATTACATTGGATCTGTAGATCAATTTGAGGAAAATTGATATCTTAATAATATTTAGTCTTTTAGCCCATAAATATGGTATATCTCTTCAAGTCTTTCTAAATTTTAGGAATGTTTTGTAGATTTTCAGTGTTTAGACCTTGCCTCTATTTTAATCCTAAATATTTCATTTTTAGGTTGCTCTTGTGTCATTTTCCAGTTGTTTGTTCCTGATATGTACTATATGGAAATACAATAGATTTTTCTATGTTGAGATTGTATCCTGTAACCTTGCTAAACTCTATTAATTCCAGTAGATTTGTGATATATTCTTAGGGATTTTTTTTATGTATATGAGCATGGCAATGATCAATTAGGACAATTTTATAATTTTTCTTCTCTAATCTGGATATCTTTTTATTTTTCTTACCTTATTGTAATGACTAAGGTATTTGGTAAAATATCGAATAAAACTAGTAAGGATATTCTCCTGATCTTATGGGCGAAGGCATTTCATGTTTTATCATTCTGTGTGATGATGACTGTAGGATTTTTGTAACCTCTCATGTAACCACAGCACAGTGATCTGAACAAGGAAATTAACATCGATTCAATATTATTTATGAATCTATAGACCTTATTCAGATTTCACCAGTTGCCCCTCTAATGTCATGTTTTTGGTCTATGATCCGATCCAGGATCCTACTTTGCATTTCAGTATCATGTTTCCTTGGTCTCCCCCAATTTGAGACAGCTCATGACTTTGACACTTATGTAGTGTTATTTTGCATAATCATCCTTAACTTGGCTTTGTCTGATATTTTCTCATGATTAGGTTGAGGTTATGTTTGGCAAGAAGTTAGGTTTGGCAAGAACACTGCAGAAGTCTTGTTGTAGCCTCTCCAGGTATTTTATCAAGAGGTATAAGATATCAGTATGTCTTATTACTCATGGTGTTAACTTTTAGCTTTTGCTCAATGTAGGGTCTGCCAGGTTTGTCCACTGTAAAGTCACTATTTTTCTTTTATTATCAGTATCTTCTGGGGACATAGTTTGAGACCAATCAAATACTCCTTTTTCATCATATTTTGGGCCACTAATTTTAGCATTCGTTGAAAATTCTTGCTAGCAATAATTATTACTGTGATATTTCCCAAATGGTGATTTTTTTATTTCCATCATTTCTTCTACATTTATAAATTGGAATTTTACTGAAAAGAAGAGCCAGTCTTTCTCTTCTATTTATTCAGTTATATTAATGTGGACTCATGGATATTTCTTTTATTCTATATGTTGTAATCCATTGCTATCATTATTAATATTTTCTTGGGTTCTTCTTCAAGTTGGCTCCTGTCACTTTGATATGTTCCCATCATATAGGTGATTTGGATTTTTTTTCTCATTAGCTTCCCTCCCTAACCCCCGGTTATGGGTAGCACTTTCTTTCCTTTTCATATACCTGGTAATTTTTTATTGTGCAGGGCACTTTCCATCTTATGTTTAGCAGTGCTGTATTTTGTCGCATTACTTTTAAGAGTGTTAGCTTTGTTCTGGAAGGCAGTTAAGATACTGATGGTTCATCTCAATCCTTTCAAAGCATGCTTTTTGAGATTTTTTTTTTAAAGATTTTATTTATTTATTTGACAGAGAGAGAGAGAGAGAGTGAGAGCAGGAACACAAGCAGGGGGAGTGGGAGAGGGAGAAGCAGGCTTCCTGCCGAGCAGGGAGCCCAATGTGGGACTCGATCCCAGGACCCTGGGATCATGACCTGAGCCAAAGGCAGACACTTAACAGTTGAGCCACCCAGGCACCCGCTTTTTGAGATTTTTAAGGGCAAGTCTAGATTATCTTGTACTCTTGGGTTATTTTAGTTATACTATTAAGATTTGACTCTTCTGGGGTTTATTCATTTATTTTAAGATTTTATTTATTTATTTGATACAGAGAGACAGCGAGAGCAGGAACACAAGCACGAGGAGTGGGAAAGGGAGAAGCAGGCTTCCTGTGGAGCAGGGAGCCAGATGCGGGGCTCGATCCCAGGACCCTGTGATCATGACCTGAGCCGAAGGCAGACGCTTAACAACTGAGCCACCCAGGCGCCCCTCTTCTGGGGTTTATACTAAATCCCCCATGTACTCAACAAAGTCTCTCCAGTCTGGCTTGTAGGAATGAAAATGATACCTAGCCCTGTGTGATCTCTGAGAACGCTTTGGCTGAAAGCTCCCTGGAAAATGTTCTTGCCCTGGTTGTTGTTCTTGCCCAGCTTTATTGGGTTTTACCCTGTACGCGCACAGATTTGTATTTAGCCCAAAAGTCAAGTGGATCCCTTTGCAGATTTCCAGAGCTCTTTCCCTGATAGCTCCTTCCTCTCCCTCCAGTACTCTGCCTTCCAAATTCTGCCTCGACCTCCCCATACAGTGAGCACTCATCATGGTCCTATTTTGCATTTCTCTGAAGGCTAGTGATGTTGAAGGTCTTTTCATGTGCTATTTTTGTCATCTGTATCTCCTCTTTGCTGCAACATTTCTTCATGTCTTTTGCCTATTTTCTAATGGGATTTTTTTTCCTTTATTAGTGTTAAATTTTGAGTGTTCTTTATATATTCTGGACATGAGTCCTTTGTCCGATAAGTGATTTGCAAATATTTTCTCCTAGTATGTATCTTGCCTTTTTATCCTCTTAACACAGTCTTTAGAGAGCAAAAGTTTTTCATTTTCATGATGTCCTATTAATTTTTTTTCTTTTATGGATTGTGCTGTTGGTTATGACTAAGAACTCTTCTCTAAGCCCTAAGTGCTGAAGATTTTCTCCTGCATTTTCTTATAGAAGTCTTAGAGTTTTACATTTAAATCTATGACCCATTTGGAGTTAATTTTCATATAAGGTTTGATGTTCAGGTCAAAAGTTTTTTGTTTTTGTTTTTGTTTTTTTTGCCTATGGATGTCAGGTTGCTCCACCATTTGTTAAAAAGACCATCATTCCTGCATTGGATTGCTTTTGTACATTAAAAAAAAATTCAATTGACTGTACTTATATGTGGTTTCTGAGTCCTTTGTTCTATTCCATTGATCTGTGTGTCTTTCATTCCATCAATATCACTCAGTCTTGATTACTGTAGCTCTGTAATAAGTCTTGAAATTGAGTAGAGTGATTTCTACTTTTTTCTCATTTTCAAAACTACTTTAGCAATTCTAGTTCCTTTGTCTTTCCATATAAATTTTAGAATAATCTTTTTATATCTGAAAAAAATCTTCCTGGGATTTTGATAGGAATTGCAGTAAACATATATATGAACTGACACTATGTTGAGTGTACTAATCCATGAATATGCTATATCTCTGAATTTAGTTAGAACTTCCTTAATTTTTCTCATCAGCATTTTGTCATGTTTTGCATTTAGTCCTGTATACATTTTGTTATATTTATACCTAAGTATTTATTTTTTTTATTTTTTTTATTTTTTATTTTTATAAGATGTTATTTATTTATTTGACAGAGACAGAGACAGCGAGAGCAGGAACACAAGCAGGGGGAGTGGGAGAGGGAGAAGCAGGCTTTCCGCTGAGCAGGGAGCCCGATGCGGGGCTCGATCCCAGGACTCTGGGATCATGACCTGAGCCGAAGGCAGCCGCTTAACGACTGAACCACCCAGGCGCCCTATACCTAAGTATTTAAAAAGCTTTCCCCATGGGTGTCTGGGTGGCTCGGATGGTTAAGCATCTGCCTTTGCATGGGGCTCCCTGCTCAGTGGGGGGCCTGCTTCTCCCTCTCCCACTCCCCTTCCTTGTGCTTTCTCTCTCTCTGTCAAATAAATAAAAAATCTTTAAAAAAAATAAAAAATAAAAAACTTTCCCCAACTAAAAATGGTATTATATTTTTAATTTCAGTTCCCGTGGGTATAGAGCAGTGCAATTCATTTTTATATATTGAACTTGTATCTTACAACCTTACTATCAGTTCTAAGAGTTGGGTGGTTTTTTTTTTTTGTTTTTTTTTTTTCTGTCTTGCTTTAGTATATTCCTTGGGGTTTTCTATAAGGTCTGTTATGTCATTTGCAAATAGGACAAATTTATGTCTTTTCTAGCATTGGCTAGAACTTCTAGCATTATGTTGACTAGCAGTGGTGAGAGCAGACATCTTTGTCCTGTACTTGAACTTAGGGAAAAACAATCGCTCTTTCACCATTAAGTATGATGTAAGTATAGGTTTTTTATAGATGTTCTTTAAATTTTTAGCTTTCTTGAGTATAATTAACAACTAAATTTGTATATATTTAAAGTATGCAATGTGATGATTTGACGTATGTAAACCTTGTGAAATGACTGACACATCAAGTTAATTGGCACATCCATCACCTCACATAGTTAGTTACCTTGTGTGTGTAGTAGTAGTAAGAGTGCCCAAGATCTTCTCTCTTAGCAAATTTCAAGTACCTAACACACTATATTAACTATAGTCACCATTCTGTGTATTAGATATCCAGAGTTTCTTCATCTTAAAACTGAAGCCTTGTACCTTTTCACCAATATTTCCCCATCTCCCCCACTTCTCAGCCCCTAGTAACCACCATTTTACAATCTGTTTCTATGAGTTTGACTTTTATTTATGTATTTTTTTTAAGATTTCACATATATGTGAGATCATACTGTATTTGTCTTTCTCTGTATGGCCCATTATGTTCTCTAGGTTCATTTATGTTGTTGCAAATGGTAAGATTATGTTGTTGCAAATAGTCCATCATATAATAATCTCACATCTTTTTTGTCCATTCATCCGTTGATGGACACTGAGGGAATTTCCATAGCTTGGCTATTGTGAGTAATGTTGCAATGAACATGGGAGTGCATATATGTATCTCTGAGATACTGATTTTTATTCCTTCAGATACATACCCAGAAGGGGGATTGCTGGACCATATGGTAGTTTTGATTTTTTGAGGAACTGTCATACTGTTTTTTGTATGGTACGAATTTAAATTCCCACCAGCAGTACACAAGGTTTCCCTTTTATCCACATCCTCCCTAATCCTTATCTCTTGTCATTTTGATAAATGCCATCCTAATGGGTGTGAAGTGATATCTCATTGGTGGTTTTGATTTGCATTTCTGTGATGATTAGTGATGTTGAGCACCTTTTTGTGTATCTGTTGGCCATTTGTATATCTTTGGAAAAATTCAGATCCTTTGCCCATTTTAAAATGAGATTATTTGGGTTTTTTTGCTATTGAATTCTTTATATATTTTGGATAATAATCAGATATATTGTCTGCAAATTCTCTCATCCATAGATTGCCTTTTGATTTTGTTGATTGTTTTCTGTGCTGTGGAGAAGATTTTAGTTTGATGTAGTCCCACTTGCTTATTTTTTGCTTTGGTTATCTTTGCTTTTGATTTCATATCCAAAAAATCATCACAAAGACAATGTCAGGGAGCTTTTCCCTATGTTCTAGGAGTTTTACAGTTTCAGATCTTATATTTAAGTCTTTAATCCTTTTCAAGTTAATTTTGTGTATGGTGTAAGATAAGGATCCAGTTTAATTCTTTTGATGTGGATAACCAATTTTCCCAACACCATTTGTTGAAGAGATTCTTCTTTCCTCATTGTGCATTTTTGGCGCCCTTTTCAAAGATTAGTTAACCGTATATACAATTGGGTTTATATCTGGGTTCTTTATTCTGTTTCATTGGTCTATGTGTACCATACTGTTTTGACTACTATAGCTTTGTAATATAGTTTGAAATCAGGAAGTGTGATGCCTCTGACTTTGTTTTTCTTTCTCAAAATTGCTTTGGCTATGTGGGATCTTTTGTGGTTCCATACATATTTGAGGATTGTTTTTTCTATTTCTATGAAAAAGGCCAGTGGAATTTTGATAGGGGTTGTATTGTATCTGTAGATTGCTTTGGGTAGTATGCATATTTTAACAATATTCTTCCAATCCATGAACGTGGGATATCTTTCCATTTATTTGTGTCTTCCTCGGTTTCTTTTATCAATATCTTATAGTTTTCATAGGTCTTATAGTATAGGTCTTTTACCCTCTTGGTTAAATTTATTCCTATTTTGTTATTTTTGATGCTATTATAAATGGGAATGTTTACGTAGTTTCTTTCTCTAACTGTTCATTCTTAGTGTGTAGAAATGCAACTGATTTTTCTATATTGATTTTGTATCCTGTAATTTTATTGGATTTATTCTAACAGGGTTTTTTTTGTGTGTGTGTGTGTAATCTTTAGGGATATGATTATATTATTGGCAAACAGATGCCATTTTATTCTTCCTTTCTAATTTAGAGGCCTTTTATTTCTTGCCTAATTGCTCTGGCTATGATTTCCAGTACTATGTTGAATACAATGGTGAGAATGAGCATCCTTGTCTTGTTTCTGATCTTAAAGGAAAAGTTTTCAGCTTTTCAAAGTTGAGTATGATGTTAGCTATTGGCTTCTCATATATGACCTTTATTATGTTGAGATACATTCTTTCTACCCCTAATTTGTTGGGAGTTTTTATAATGAAATGATCTTGAATTTTGTCAATTCTCTCTCTGCATTTATAGAGAAGATCATATGATTTTTATCCTTCTGTTAATGTGGTGTATCACATTTATTGATTTGTATATGTTGCACTATCTTCACATCTCAGAGATAAATCCAGTTTGATCATTGTGTATCATACTTTTAGCATGCTGGTAAATTCTATTTGCTAGTATTTTGTTGAGGGTTTTTGCATCTATATTCATTGGAGATAGTGGCCTAATTTTCTTATAGTGTCATCCAGTATTGGTATGAGAGTAATGCTGGCCTCATAAAAATGGGTTTGGAAGTATTCCCTGGAAATGTTCTTTATTAAGTTGAAGTGGTTCTTTTCTATTTTTAGTATTCTGAGATTATTTATAAATGAGTATTGCATTTTATCAAATGCTTTTTCTGCATCAGTTGATAGGATCATGTGATTTTTCTTTTTTAGCCTGTCAATATTGATAGAATACATTGATTGATTTTTAAAATTTGAGCCAGCTTTGTATCCCTGGAATAAACTCTACTTGATCATGCTGTATAATACTTTTAATATATTATTGAATTGTCTTTGCTAATGTTTTGTTATGGGTTTTTGAAGGATATTGATCTTTAGTGTTTTTTTTTTTAAGATTTTATTTATTTATTTGACAGAGAGAGACACAGCAAAAGAGGGAACACAAGCAGAGGGAGTGGGAGAGGGAGAAGCAGGCTTCCCGCAGAGCAGGGAGCCTGATGTGGGGCTCGATCCCAGGACCCTGGGTTCATGACCTGAGCCGAAGGCAGACGCTTAACGACTGAGCCACTCAGGCGTCCCTGATCTTCAGTGTTTTGTCTTTTTTTTGTTTGTTTTGTTTTTGGGTTAGTTCTTTTTTTTTTTTTTTTTTTTTTTAATGTAATTTTCTTGCATCAGGGGAATATTGGCTTTATAAAATGAATTGAATCTCAAAGAGGTATCTGTACCTCCCTGTTCATTGCAGCATTATTCACAATAGCTGAGATATGGAAACAACCTGTGTCCATCAATGGATGAATGGGTAAAGAAGATGTGATACACACACACACACACACACACACACACACACACTGGAATGTTATTCAGCCACAAGAAAGGGAAATTCTGCCATTTGTGACAACATGGATGAATCTGGAGGACATGAAAAGTAAAATAATCCAGATACAAAAAGACAAACACTGCATGATCTATCCGTGACATCTGAGTAGAATGGTGATTGCCAGGGACGAGGGGTTGGGGGAAATGGGGAAATGTTGGTCAAAGGGTACAAACTTTGAAGTTATAAAATGTATAGTTTCTGCAAAGAAAACAACTGGCTTAAAGAATGTAAACCTAAAACTGTGACCTGTGAATATCACAGAGGTTAAACAAAAACATTATGACCTAGGGATACCACACCAACAGCAACAACTTCAGAGAACCTCAGAGCAGGAGCTGAGAGTGGTGCTAATGCCTTCCATTTGGATCACTTCTCTCAGTTAAACTGAGTCCGATCAAAACTGAGGAATTGTTAAAAAGAAAGCCACAGGCCCAAAATGATGTCACTTCGGCCAAGTTGCCAAACTGGGGATTGATACCTAACCTATCGCAGTTTGAATGTCCCCCAGAAAAGTATTGGTCAGTCAGGAATTTTCTGATAAGCACTAATGAGGTAATCTGTCACCTAGATCCTCTCTATTCCCCAAAAGAAGAAGTAATCTGCATGATAAGACT
>NW_022589732.1:17716740-17754763 GCF_004348235.1 Phoca vitulina | reverse complement strand
TTCTTTTGCTTATAATTTTTTTGCCTCACCCTCCTTCCTATAAAACCTTCCATTTTGTACAACTCCTCAGAGGTCCCCTCTACTTGCTAGGTAGAATGCTGCCCGATTCATAAATCGCTTAATAAAGCCAATTAAATCTTCAAAAATCACTTAATAAAGCCAATGAGATCTTTAAAAAAGATGAGTAAGTTCTGGAGATCTAATGTATAGCATGGTGACCATAGTAATACTGTACTGGATACTTGAAATTTGCTAGAAGAGTAAATCCTTTTTTTAAAAATACATGTTTTTAAAGATTTTATTTATTTGTCAGAAAGAGAGCACAAACAGGCAGAGCAGGCAGAGGGAGAAGCAGGCTTCCTGCTGAGCAGAGAGCCCGATGCGGGACTCGATCCCAGGACCCCGGGATCATGATATGAGCCGAAGACAGATGCTTAACCAACTGAGCCACCCAGGTGTCCCTAGAAGAGTAAATCTTAAGTGTTCTCATCACACACACAAAACTGGTAACTGTGTGAAGTAATGCGTTAATTAAATTGATTGTGGCAGTCATTCCACAGTGTATACACCTGCCAAATCATCACATCGTACATCTCAAGTATATATAACTTTTTTGTCAGTTATACCTCAATAAAGCTAAAAAAATGAACTAGCAAGCGTTCTCTCACCTATTTTCTTAAGAGTTCTAGAGGGGAGGGGTGGGGGGATGGGTTAGCCTGGTGATGGGTATTGAGGAGGGCACGTATTGCATGGAGCACTGGGTGTTATGCACAAACAATGAATCATGGAACACTACATCAAAGACTAATGATGTAATGTATGGTGATTAACATAACATAATAAAATTTTTAAAAAAAGAGACAATGTAGAACTGGTGTTAATTCTTCCTTACATCTCTGATAGAATTCGGCGGTGAAGCCATCAGTGCCTGGAGATTTCTTTTAGGGGAATTTTAAAATTATAACTTCAATCTCCTTAGTAGTTATAGGGCTGTTCAAGCTATCTACACTGTATTGGGTGACTTTTGGTTTAGTGCACTCTTCTTTTCCTAGTTTCCTAGTTTCCATCAGACTATTGATCTGAGGCTTTATCAGCACTACTTTAGCTGCATAACACAAATTTAGTTGTATTTTTTAAAAAGATTTTTTTTTTTTAAGATTTTTTATTTATTTGACAGAGAGAGACACAGCGAGAGAGGGAACACAAGCAGGGGGTAGTGGGAGAGGGAGAAGCAGGCTTCCCGCGGAGCAGGGAGCCCGATGCGGGGCTCGATCCCAGGACCCTGGGATCATGACCTGAGCCGAAGGCAGACGCTTAACCACTGAGCCACCCAGGCGCCCCTAAAAAGATTTTTTTTAAGAGTGAGAGAGCATAGTGGGGAGAGGGGCAGAGGGAGAGGGAGAGAAAGAGAATCTCAAGCAGACTCCACACTGAGCACTGAGCCTGATGCGGGGCTCGATCTCATGACCCTGAGTTCATGACCTGAGCCAAAACCAAGAGTTGGACGCTTAACCAACTGAGCCACCCAAGTACCCTGATTATATTGTACCCTGTTTGTCCTTTGGACCAGGGATAAGTAAACTTTCTTTGCATGGGGCAAGATACGAAATACTTTAGGCTTTGTGGGATATATAAGGTCTGTATCATTCCTCCTCCTTTTTTTTGTCTTCTTATAACATTTTTTTCCTTGTAACATTTTAAAAAGAGACTTTAATTTTTAGAGTGTTTTAGACTCACAGCAAAATGGAGCAGAAAGTACAGAGATTTTCCATATATCATCTGTATATCCCCACGTGCGTAGCCTCCCCCATTATCAACATCCCCCACCAGAGTGGTACCTTTGTTAACAATTGATGAACCTACACTGACACATCGTAATCACCCAAAGTCTGCAGTTTACATTAGGGCTCACTGTTGGTGTCATACATTCTATGGGTTTGGACACATGTATAGTGACCTATATGCACCATTATGGTACCACACTGAGTAGTTGCACTGCCGTAAAAATCCTCTGTGCTTCACCTATTCATCCTTCCCTCCCCTCTAACCCTCGGCAACCACTGATTTCTTCACTGTCTCCATAGTTTTGCCTTTCCCTTTCCCAGAAGGTCACATAGTTGGATTCATAGAATATGTAACCTTTTCAGATTGGCTTCTTTTACTTGGTAATATTCATTTAAGTTTCCTCCATGTCTCTGTGTGGTTTAATAGCTCATTTCTCTTTAGCACTAAATAATATTCCATTGCTGGGTGTACCACCTACTCAAGGACATCTTGGGTGCTTCCAAGCTTTGGCAATTATGAATAAAGCTACTATAAATATCTGTGTGCAGGGTTCTGTGTGAACATAAGTTTTCAACTCCTTTGGTAGGAGTGTCACTGCTGGATCATATAGTAGGAGTATGTTTAATTTTGTTGGAAACTACCAAAATGTCTTCCAAAGTGGCTGTACCATTTGGCATTCCTACCAGCAATGAATGAGAGTTCCTGTTGCTCCACATCCTCATCAGCACTTGGTGTTGTCAATATTCTTGATTTTATCGATTCCAATAGGTCTATAACAGTTTAAAAATGTAAAGTCATTCTTAGTTTGCATGCTAAGAAACAGTTTTTGCACAAAAAAACGGCTTGTGGGGTAATAGCTACAACCCCTGGTGTAGACCTATTTCCCACCTTCCCTAGTCTTGAGTCTGTGTCTCTAGCCTTGCATGAGACTTTTGTACTTAAACACATACCCACACTAGTAAAGCCTTCCCTCTTCTGCCAGTTCCTCCACAACCTTCTCTTTTTCCAAGACTCACTTCAGTTCTTATCCCCACCATTTCCATGAAATTTGTTCTGTCTGATTCATTCTACGCCTGTCTCTTTTTCAGAACACTTACTGCAGGTAATTTTGATAACACTATTTTGTGCCAAGTGCAGACTATCATGGTTTGCTACTTTAACTGCTTCGTGTATTGTAATTTATTTCTGCAACTGGATTGTAGGTTCCTGGAGAGCTGGCATTTAGCTTAACAACTACAATAATAACAAAGCTTTCTTTTAAAACAATTCTTTCGGGCGCCTGGGTGGCTCAGTTGGTTAAGCGACTGCCTTCGGCTCAGGTCATGATCCTGGAGTCCCGGGATCGAGTCCCGCATTGGGCTCCCTGCTCAGTGGGGAGCCTGCTTCTCCCTCTGACCCTCTTCCCTCTCGTGCTGTCTCTCATTCTCTCTCTCAAATAAATAAATAAAATCTTTAAAAAAAATAAAAATAAAAAAATAAAACAATTCTTTCTGGGTTACAAAGTGCTTTCATGGGCTTTTTCTTGTTAGTTCATAGGAGAACCCTGTGAAGAAGTCTGGGGAAGGAGTTTTATCTCTAGTTGACAAACTGAGGCTCAGACAGTTAACATGGACAAAGGCTCCATGACTAGTAAATGACAAAACCAGATCCAGACTCGTGGTGCTGGCCTGGTGTGGTTTCAGCACCCTGACATGGGTAGTGGATGGGCACTCCTGCCCCCGTGGCCCAGCTCGCTGGATGAATGCCTGATGCTAGGTCCAGAGGGTCCCGTCCCTGTGTCCATACCCCCGCGTCTTCCCCTGACCTCCTGCGCTGTTTTTCTGCTGCATGCAAAACAAGAACCCCCATCCTTTCATATTTGGAAAATCTTTCTCCAGAGAAAGAGGACCCTGCCTGAAAACATGCTCGTTTCCTGGAGCCGGTCTTGGCTGGAAAGGCCACATTCCAGGGGGAGGACTTATCCCCCAGGAATTTCACACCTGTCCTGAGGAGAGGCCCTTCCCCACCATTGCGCCATTGCTGTGTCCTCCCCGTGGGAGCACACTGAGGCGGGGGCCCAGGCCTGGGGGGCCCTGGCACAGGAGACTGCCTCTTCTGCAATGCGGTAGCTGTATTAGTAGAGGAGGTGTTGGTACAGAAACTAGGGATAGGATCTTCACAGCCTCAGCAAGCGACGTGGCAAGCACGGGAGTCATTGCAGGCCCGCCCATCGCTGGTGTGCGGCTAATGCCCTCTACCTGTCCTCTCTGCGAGTCCGGCGCCTTCACATGTGAGACAAAGATCTTCGGCCTGACGTGGGGGATGTCAGAGTGGCGATCCTCCCGCGGGACACCCTAAGCCCAAGCCTAGACCCTGCCTGGTGTGTCCTGGCTGGCGGCATTGCTCTCTGGGCACAGGCCTGGCTTCCACGGGCTCGCCCACTCCGCCCGCACCCCAGAGCGGGAAGCCTGGGCACAGACAAACACCCAAAGGTGTGACTTCAAAAGGAGAAGTGTGGCTGGACTCAGGCAAGGAGGTCCCAGGGAGCATGTGACAGGGACACCCAGGTCCCCAGAGGGCTCTTTCGGCGGGGCTCAGCTCTCCTTCATTCAAGGAGAACACAGCCATCTTGTCTGGAGAGGCTCATCTTCCCTTAAGGCCGCTTCCTTGGTCCAGCGCTCTAGAATCAGTCATTTTCCCCCACTCAGGTCTTCGTGAGCACCTCCTGGTGGGCAGCCTATGAGGCCTGGATACTTTGGGGAAGAGGACTACTAGACAACATGACCTAGGCACCATCCCCTCATTAACTTACTGAACCCTCACAGCAGCTTCGTAAGGTAGATACTCTCGTATCTGGAATTTTCGGAGGGGGAGACCTGGTCACTTGTCGAGGCACACCATTTGGTGGGGCAGGAGCCTGGTGTTTGAGCTCCAGTGTGTGCCCTTTGACCCCGACATTCTCTTGGGCCTCCAATTTGTGCACCGGTCAGGGAGAGTAAGTGCAGACATCGAGCCGACCCTGGCTGGGGGAATCCGAAAATCGATTTCTGAAGGCGTCAGAGGGCCCTCGAGAAATCTCGAGGAAGGGTGGATTCTGGCCGGACACCGGCCGTCCCGTTTCTTGCCCTACGGGTACCGGTGTTTCCTGGCTCAGTCAGGCCGCGGAACATGGCAGGAAGTGATGTCTAGCATAGTTTGCCAGATCCTCGGCTTTTACTCTCCTATGAAAGAAGAGGAATCTGAGATGGTGGAGCCACACTAGAGAAGCAGCCCGGCCCGGAGCCACCCCCTGGAGGAGCGCTGCCCAGGTGAGCTGTCCACCCTGCCCGGGCCTGCCTGTGGCTGGGAAGGAAACCTTGTTGCCATAGGATCCTACCCTCAAAGGGCTGATTGTGCAGTTGGAGGAGTGAAAACCCATGAGAGGCTGTTGTAATGGAAGAGAAAAGTATGCCAGGAAAGGATGGGTCCTAGGCTCTGATTCCTGGAGGAAGAGAGACTTTTAGGTCAGGAGTAGTTGCCTGTGTGTGCTCGGGCTCTGGGGGATATTGTCTAAGGCTAGATTAAATTAAATTACTATCTTTTGCAATTCAAGAACCTGAGGAAAAAATGTTGACGATAAAGGTAGACACAGAATTTATTAACAACAAAAAAATCCGACAATCCCAAAACATATATACTGTGTATATACATACGGAAAGATACACTTATACCCTGCACTTGACTGTTGGCTCATAGTTAACTTCCGCTCCTTCCAGTATAGCCTTATTTGGCAGAGTGCAGTGGAAGGCAACTTTACTTACTGTTTTAACTCTAAGACATTGCATTTTTCTGGGTCTTTCATTAATAAACCCAAAAACCTACTCTTCCAGTCAATATTTTCATTAATGACTCAATAATACCACCACCATCAGTGGCTCTATTTCTATTCCGGATTGTTATTTACTGAGTTCAGTGTCTGCCACAGTTCTGAAAAAATAATCCCATTGTGTTAAAATTGCTTTTCCAGACCCATTTAATGGTTAAGACAGATGTAGGAAAGACGTTATTAGGGTTCGAAGCCGACGGCCAAGAAAGAATTCTTGAGACGTCTTTGGTGCAAAAAGGTGATTTTATTAAAGCACAGGGACAGGACCCCAAAGGCAGAAAGAGCTGCAAAGGGGTCAGGAGGAGTGGCCCATTATATACTTTCAAGTTGGGGGAGGGTTAGGGACAGTGTAAGTCTCTAAGGAATTTTGGAAGCAAGGTTTCCAGGACCTTGAG
The DNA here is from genome assembly GCF_004348235.1 of Phoca vitulina. NCBI lineage: Eukaryota > Metazoa > Chordata > Mammalia > Carnivora > Phocidae > Phoca > Phoca vitulina. Next base: position 17,748,739 of record NW_022589732.1, on the reverse strand, counting down.
GGGGCTAGCTATTGTTGGGAAAAGGTTATTTATTACCGTCTAATAAAACCTTAGTCATGAGACCCTTCAGATGTATATCGGTGGGCCAAATGCTGGGGTGATGATTACCAACATGTATCTTGGGGGGCTTTAGAGATAAAGGAAGTTTCCAAAGGAATTTTTATACGTTAAAGTAGACTTACAGGATCCTGGGGGGTGGGGAGGGGGGTGGTCAGGCTAGGATTGCCTTTTGCCCTTAGCAAAGTATTAACATGGAGGCAGTTGAGTCCCTAGGGGAAGGTCACTCTGCCTATTTCAAGGACTTGTCAATGGGCTGTAGGTAGTAAGGAAATTTAATAATTTCTCTTCTACCTTTGTTTCCCACATCATTCCCCCCGAACAGTTTTGACCCTTAAATCTTTAAGGTTGCTGAGGGTGGAAAGTCTCATCTTCTGTAACTTCTTCCTGCTGAATAGGGGCGTAGAGATGTCCCTACCTATGGGTCAACCTTGGTCAGCTGGGGCTTATATAGATCTAGGAGTTACAAAAGACAGAGGCAGCTGAATCCAAGGGAGACTGCATGTGTAGATCTTCCCAAGTGAAAAGGATCATCTGTTGGCTTAAAGTTATGGCAGTGAAGGAGTCTCAACACCAGGTGGAGAGACATGGGAGAAAACAGCAAAACATGATTAGTGTAACAAAAAGAAAAAGAAGCTCAAATGAGTCCTTTGATAGTTGACAAAAAGTCCTTTTCCAGTCCAGGAGTTTAATCAGTTATTAAAGGAAAGAGGGATTGTTTAAAGTGCCAATTTGAGAATTTATGTCAGAAACCCAGAAATATTTTGTGGTCGTCTGGGACATATGCATAGCATTTTGTTTTTATGACAGCACACATTCCACCTTGTGCAGCAGTTAAACGATCTAATGCCGTTCTATGTTGTAAAACTGCTTTAAGCATTGTGTTACTTCAGTATTTAGTAGAGAAATGCTATTTTGAGTATCCCTTAGGGCCTTGACCATGTACTTATGAAGAGCTTCCATGTGCCAAACAACACCTCCAGTTCCAAAGAGGGAACAAAAATGGATGTTCGTTGGTCATACCAATGAGACACAGAACGTGTCCACTTTTAGTAGCCTCTCCAGCCCAGAACCCAAGTACTTGCCATCAGACATGCCTGCAATGCCTGTAATCTGGGCGAATTCCTCTTCCTGAGCTCCCCAATATATCCTGAGGTTCCTGCACGTGCCAGGAAGTGACATTCTTTACTCACCTGGTGAGGTTGCTGGGAACTCGGTAAGCCAAGGTATCAGGCCAACATTTCCAAGGGGCTTTATGGCTCCAGGTTTCACAAAGTCAACCTTAGTTCCTTAAACCTGTTTGGTCATATCTGAGTCTATGCATGTCTCTCTCAAATGTGACATTCCAGTCAAAGCCTTGGTAAAATAACCAATGTTTCCAATGATGTCCTGTTATAAGAACAGATTGTTCTTGGACTTATGCAAATGACTATGATTGCCATAGAAGAAAGAATACTTACTGAGACCTTTTGAATTCTAGAGGATTCAGGTAGAGAGAAAAGTTAAATGTGTGAATTTGTTCACAAATGAATATTTTCACATTTCTGTAAGTCATAGGTATCTTAAGAGAAAGTCTCCTTAATCTGGAAGAGTAAACGTTAGAGAATCAGCAATGTTTCAACCAAGAGTTACAAAACCATATTCATCTTTTTAGTTCATTTTGTCCCAGGTTTCTAATTCTTGTTCAGTTTGAACACAGCTTTTAGTTAGTTCTGGAAAATCTTACCCATTTCAGTTTTATGATCTTAAAGATATTGAATACCTGTATTGTCCTAAAAGTCCTTTATATGAATCTCCTTGAAGATAAAACTCATTTTGCAAGACAATAAGAACAATTTAAATGACAAAAACTCAGAAATGGACATTGTTACTGATCTGAGAGTTCTCTATGATACGATTGACAAGGAAACTCAGTTATTCTGTGACACATAACACTTCAATAGCCAGAATATCGAGTGCTGATGACCTTATACCAGACCGTAACATGCCAAACAAACAAGCCTAATTAGTCAACGAGACTGTTCATGATTTAAATCTTGGGGAACTTTGTTAAAACCTTAGAAAGTTTTAAAGCACCTACCTAAATAGGATTAGGGATCATCAAAGACCTGATAAAGGCAAAACATAGAAACTCGTTTTTCTGGGCAGGCAAAGAGAAAACAGCTGTTTACATTATCTTATCAAGAGTAGACCAACAATTCAAGAAAACTCTTTTGAACAGAGAGAAAGCAAACTTTCAATCTTATACCAGTGTACTTTAAAATCCGTTCATTTCAATCTTAGTCTGTCCTGAACACATCTAAAATTCTGTTCCGATGTTTTCCCTTCATAAACCTTCTACAACTTTCCTTTGCGTTTAGATTTTGTCCCAAGCCATTTCTTTCCAAACAACCAGTCTCATTTAGGACAAAATTACCTTCTTTTACCTTCAGCAAAAATGCATCCCCATTCCTTATATCTTTCTTACATATTTTCTACTTTTCCACAGAGTTGTTTCCCTTATTTCCATCAGTCTTAATTACATTTAGCAGAATTTTGCCCTCTTAGAAACCTTAGTCTCCAGTGAAGACTAAGTAGTAACCAATTGTGAACTGTTTCACCAGAATTCTTTAGATGGTAAATTTATGAATCAATTAAGCACAAAACATGTTTACCAACAGATTTAAATACCCTTAGTTTCTTTGCAATAAAAAGTTAAAAGCACAAACCTATGTCCAGTTATCAATGAGTTAGCCCTTTATCCTATTTGAAAAAGACTGAGATGTCCAACGAATTTAATTCCATTTATCATCCAAGCAAAACTTTAAAGTTTCAGGTTACCAAAGGCTTTGAAAGCTATTTTAGCAATTACCATGAAAACTTTGATGAGATAGACAATTAACCATCATTTTAGTCATCTTTTTGCTAACAAATTGCAACAGAGATAACATGAGCTTATCTGACCTTCAGCAAACCTCGATAGAATAAAAGTTTCACGTTTACTGCTGATAACTTAAAGACATGTCTATCTTAATTAAACCACCAAACTTAACTTAGTTTAAATACTGAATTACGTTTCACCTGGATCCTCCCCATTGTCAATTTTTACCTGAGACACTGGTGGGGAAATCTGGAGTAGGCGGTGTTAGGTCCAGGGGGTGCTCTTCTTGCTCCTTGACAGCGAGGGGAGAATGAGCCATGGTGCCTGAGGCACCGAGGATGGTCTAGAAGCCAGTTATGCAGGCCGCACCCAAGGTGGTGCAGAAACAGGAGGAGGAGGAGGGGGAGACAGAAGAGGCAAAGTCCTGCCAGAAGGCAGAGAAAGTGTTCCCGGTTTTAGAGCTCATCAGCTCCAAGAGAGGCGCAGATGCCATGTTTTTCCACCAATAAGGCGGAATAGGCAGTCCACGTTGGGCCAGAGAAGACAGGGAATTTCCCCGAAACAAAGGGAGTTTCGGCAGCTGCTTGGGAATATTCCATAAATTCCCCGTCCCAAGGGAGACTAACCACAGTTGGCTGTAGTTATAGCCATTAACTCGGGAAATGAGTGAGGGAGAAGCCCCCACATCTATTAGGGGGAGGAACAGAGAGAAAGAGAGTCAGGGTCCCCTTTGCTAGGGAGGGTCTGTGTTTCCTCCAGCAACCTGGGTTTACAGGGAGGAGGCCTATTTAGATAATTATCATTCAGTATGTCAGGAGGGGTTTACTAGCCAGACACATTCGGGCAAACACATTCTGTAAGACACCCTTAAAGGGTTGGGGTCCTGGTGTAGAGCAATGAAGGCCTAGGTACGAGCAATGAAGGTGCTCTAGGTCCATTTGCCCTATTTCCTGCAGAGGAGATCTGATAGATCCCACTGAGGCCATGCAGTGTTATAGGAGCTCAGTCCTTTCCTAAGTTTTGCAATCTGAATTGTTTCCAGTGGGTTAAAAGGCACCCCAAGGGAGAGTCCTTGGGAACTGAAGAAAAGAGAAGGTCCATTACCTAGAAAATCCCCCCTGACTCCAGGGTGGTGTCCCATGCAGGATATGCCAGAGGTTCCTGGTGTCAAAGCGACCCGAGGTGTCCCCTGAACAAAATCGCTGTGACCACCAATGCCAATAAAGGCTCCTGTGGGAGGGATGCTAGCGTCCCCCCACTTCCCCATTGCATCCTAGGCTACAGATGGGTGCCTGGCATATGGACCAAAATACCATGCCTTGAAGGTCATGCCATGAAGGTCATGCCTTATTTTACCTTGCCTTGAAGGTCATGCCATAGAAGGTCATGCCTTATTTTACCTTGCCTTGAAGAACCCACTGTTTTTAACCCATGGAGAACACTAGAAAAGTTTTACAAGGGGAAATTACCCAATTTTGTAGCTAAGTAGTTAGTAGAGGGCATGGACGGAAAACAGTAAAGATAGAAATCCATCAGTGTCTAAGCGACATTCCAACCCATGTGGTCTTTACAGCCAACTTCTCTAGGAAACGGTCCCCGGTTGGGTTTTAATTCCATCGGGTACTGGTTTTGGCCAGCTCCGAGTGGAGGTCCCACAGCCAGAAGCGGCTAGACCAGGGATGTGGAGGAGATCACATTAGATCAATAGGAGGGAGAAGCAGGCCTCACACGGGAGTCTTAAGATCGGCAGCCGTCCTGGTGACTTAGGTGGCTATCCTGTGCCCAAGACAGACAACTTTGTATAAGGACAGGAATAAAGAGAGGGCATCAAGTTTCTGGGTCTTATTACCATTCCGGCCAGGGTACTAACTTCCAGCCAAAAGGCAGACTTTCTCCTCCCAGTAGAGTAGCCACAGGCTAGAAGATTGCAGCCTGATCCAGTAAGACCGTACTCCTTGAAGGGCCCCTGGAAAGAGAGTAAAGGAAGAGGAGAGAAAGTACTCACCAAGTTTGCACCGCGGGTCAGAGTCCAGATGAGATTCTGGACTCAAAGCCCCACGTTCAGGCGCCATATGATGTAGGAAGAACGTTATTAGGGTTTGAAGCCGACGGCCAAGAAAGAATTCTTGAGATGTCTTTGGTGCAAAAAGGTGATTTTATTAAAGCACAGGGACAGGACCCCATAGGCAGAAAGAGCTGCAAAGGGGTCAGGAGGAGTGGCCCATTATATACTTTCAAGTTGGGGGAAGGTTAGGGATAGTGTAAATCTCTAAGGAATTTTGGAAGCAAGGTTTCCAGGACCTTGAGGGGGCTAGCTATTGTTGGGAAAAGGTTATTTATTACCGTCTAATAAAACCTTAGTCATGAGACCCTTCAGATGTATATCGGTGGGCCAAATGCTGGGGTGATGATTACCAACATGTATCTTGGGGGGCTTTAGAGATAAAGGAAGTTTCCAAAGGAATTTTTATATGTTAGACTTACAGGATCCTGGGGGGTGGGGAGGGGGGTGGTCAGGCTAGGATTGCCTTTTGCTCTTAGGAAAGTATTAACATGGAGGCAGCTGAGTCCCTAGGGGAAGGTCACTCTGCCTATTTCAAGGACTTGTCAATGGGCTGTAGGTAGGAAGGAAATTTAATAATTTTTCTTCTGCCTTTGTATCCCACATCATCCACATCCTTATTTTATCATAACCACAAATCATTCATTTGCAAATCTATTTTCCTGATTAATGACCTAAAATTTTGCATTCATTAGTAGCCATTTAACATGTAATCCCTGACAAAATTATTGATGAAATAACATTATACTTTTATTATAAGCTTAGGTTCCCAAATTGTCCTGAGTCCCTTGAAGGTGGCCATTTTGCTCGTCTTAATAAAGGACAGCAAAAGATTGGAAACAAGTCAAATATCTGTAAAACGGAAACTGCTTAAATATATCATGGCATATCTCTCCATGGGACCCTTCTCAGTTGTAAAAAATAATGAGGAGACACTTCATGTCCTGTTATGCAGTGATCTCCAAGACATATTGTTGAGACAGCCAAATGTGGGACAGAATGTAGAGAATGTTCCCATTTTTGGTTTTTGGTATAAGGGAGATAGGTTGAGAAAGTTCTCTTCTATTTCAGTGTTTTGCTGAGAGGGTTTTTTTTTTAAATCATAAACAGTTGTTTAATTTTGTTGTGTTTTTTTTTTTCCTGTGTCTCTTGTGATGATTATAATTTGTCTCTTTTATTCTGTTAATGTTGTGATTACATTGAGTTTTCAAATGTTAAGTCACCTATGCATTCCTGGGATAAACCCCACCAAGTCACATGTGCTATCCTTTTTAATATTGCTGGATTCAATTTACTGATTTTTTGTTGTTGTTGTTAAGGATTTGTGTTCATGAAAGATATTCATCTGTAATTGTATTATAATGATTTTGTTTTTCTCATCAGGATACTGCTGACATTATAAAATGATAGCCCTTCACCTCTTTTTTGAAAGTTTTAGTGTAAGACTGGTGCTATTTTCTCCTTAAACATTTGATAGACTTCACCAATGAAGCCATTTGGTCTGGTGTTTTCGTTGTGAAAAGGGTTTTTTAAAAAATTATTACGAATTCAATTTCTTTCAGAGACATAGGATCATTTAAATGATTTCCCTTTTTATGGTAGTTTCTGTAATTTGCCTCTTTTAAGGAATAGGTAATTTCATTATGTTGATGAATATATTGGCATACATTTGCATATATTATCACTCTATCATTTTAGTGTTTGTAGGACCTGTAGTTATGTCTCCTCTTTAATTCCTGATATTAGTAATTTGTGTTCTTTCTTGATAACTCTAGAGGTTTATCAAATGTATTACACTTTTAAAAGAGCTTTTGGTTTAATTGGTTTCTCTCTACTCTTTGTCCATTTTCTATTTCATTATTCCTGTTTTTGCCTTCATGTTTCTCTTCTATATATATTGGGTTTAAGCTGCTCTTTTCTTTCTACTTTCTTAATATAGAAGTTTAGATGATTGCATTTAGATCTTCATTCTTCCTTCTAAGCATTGCTTCTACTACCTATTCTACAAATGTCTTTTTCCCCCAGTCCCAATTGTTGTGTCTGTTCCTGGGAGGCACTGGGGAGTTTCAAAGCCCATGCAGCCACCTTCATTGTGCCTCCTCATCAGATTTTTAAAAGTGTTTTCTGACCCTAATGTTCTGGACTATTTAAAATTATTTAAGCATGGATCTTTAAGTAATTTCTTACTGGATCTAATTGTATCCTTCTACATAATAAGACCTAGAGCAGTTGACTGAGTGTTCTGGGGGTAGATGTTTGTGTTTCAGATTTCGTATCCTCACTCCTGCTTCAGAGGAATTGTTGCTGCAAAGGGCCTCTCATGTCTGCCCCCTTTTCTATTTTTCTTCATGTGAAATTGCATGCACAACTATCTCTTCAGACCCAGCAGGTATGTTAGAGAAACTGGCTTTGAATTTGGTGCCAGTCCAGCAAGGATTAAGAAGTGGAAATAAATTGAAATGAGGATAAAGGGCATTTTAAATGGTATCAGAAATCCCATTTGGTGAAATCGCACTAAAATCTTTTTTACTTCATTTCCCCCAAATTCCATTTTAAAAACAGGTGTCCTTTTAAAGGCAGCTGTTTCTGTTGTAGTGGGCACTGAATACATTAGCCTTCCTGGGCTTTCTCAGCAGGGATACAGACCCAGCATGTGACCTGGGGGGGGGTTTTCCCTGAGTCCAGTTAGTGTTATTTGGTTCTAGATATGGAGAGGAGATAGATAATCTCATAGTCTACAGATGTCAGAGGCTTCTTTTCATCCTGTCTTTCCATATTTTCAATTAACAAGCCTTTCTGAAAAACATCTGGACTTCCACTTCCAGTTGGCTATAGAAATTTGCAAGAGACCATTACTCTCATGGTAACAATGTACGCTGAATAAGCTACAAAATCATAGTTGTTAAAAACTCATCAGAGAGCTGAGGATGCAAAGAATTTAAAATGACCTAGTTCCAGAGTGTAAAGAGCCCTTTCTAGGAGAGTTATACATGAGGCTGCTTTCATATAGGAGTATTGGAAGAGCAAACCTATCATAGATAGGGGATTTTTGGAGTTGCAGTGAGAAACTAGCTGAACTGGCTGAAATTTGCATGAGCTGTCATGATGTATTTGAAATTCCAAAAGACCTATGGCACCCACCTGCAAATCCTCATTTGTAAGACCTCACCAACTGCATGGCTCTGGCCTGGTGAAGGTAAAGGACAGGGAGTAATGGTGGAGAGAGATTTCCCTGGGAGCACTCAACCTGTCACTTTTTTCTGAGTCTTCATTGAGTACATAGCAGCAGCAGGGACAGAGAAGAAGGTTAAGACCTCTTCAAGGCACACATGCCCATCAATCCTTCCCAAATGAACACATAGTCAAAGGTAGGAGACATGTAAAACAGCGGGAAGATGTGACCCATAATCAAGAGGGAAAAATGGCCAATAGAAACAGAACAAGAAATGACCTAGATGTTGAACCCAGCAGACAAAAATTTTAAGATAAGTATAATTCTGTTGAAGTGTTTAGCGGAAAAGATGGGCAAAATAAATAAATATATGGAAAACTGCAACAGAGAATCTGAAATTCCATAAAAGAATAAAGTGAAAATTCTAGAACTGATATGAAAATTTCATTTGAAGGATTTAGCGGCAGACCTTGAAGATAGGTTAATAAAATTTATCCAAACTTATGCATTGGGAAAGAAAAATTAAAATTTAAATAAAGGTACAACAGACTTACATGGAACTTTAGGACAATATCAAATACTAACATATGTATATTGGAGTACCTACAAAAGAAAAGAGAGAAGGGGCACCTGGGTGGCTCAGTTGGTTAAGCGGCTGCCTTTGGCTCAGGTCATGATCCTGGAGTCCCAGGATCGAGTCCCACATCGGGCTCCCTGCTCAGCAGGGAGTCTGCTTCTCCCTCTGACCCTCCTCCCTCTCATGCTCTCTGTCTCTCATTCTCTCTCTTGCAAATAAATAAAATCTTAAAGAAAAATTTTAAAAGAAAAGAGAGAAAATGGGGCACAGGGAATATTTGAAGGGATTATGTTTGTTAATTTTCAAAAATTAACAAAAAATATCACAGATCTTAGAAACTCAGGAAAACCAAAGTAGAATAAATACAAAGAAAACCATACTGAGGTACATCATAGTCAAAATACTGAAAATCAAAATTAAAGAGAATATCTTAAGCACAGCTAGAGAAAAAGGGCACATAAGTTTAACAATACAATAACAAGAATGATGGCTAACTTCTCATCAAAAACAGTAGAATCCAGAACATGGTGGTTCTGGCTTCTTTAAAATGCTGAAATTAAAAAAAAAATCATTCAAAATACCTACTTCAAGAATGAAAGAAAGTGCCTGGGTGGCTCAGTTGGTTGGGCGGCTGCCTTCGGCTTGGGTCATGATCCCGGAGTCCTGGGACTGAGTCCCGCATCGGGTTCCCTGCTCGGTGGGGAGTCTGCTTCTCCCTCTGACCCTACCCCGTCTTGTGCTCTCTCTCTCTCTCTCAAATAAATAAAATCTTTAAAAATCTTAACAAAAAAAAGAATGAAAGAAAAAAACATTTGTCCACAGAAAAAAATCTGAAAGAACTTGACTCTAGTAGCCTGTCATTATAATAAATCATAAGTTCTTCAGGCTAAAGGGAAATGATATCAGAGGAAGCCTGGATCAGTAGGAAAGAACACTAAAAGGGGAAAATAAATGGGAAGGTGTGTGTGTGTGTGTGTGTGCGTGTGTGTAAAGGTGTGTGTATATGTGTGTGTTTGGGAAGGTGTATGTGTGTGTATGTGTGCATATGTGTGTATGTGTATACCTGTGTTTATGTGTGTGTGGGGGGGGAGGTGTGTGTGTGTTGTGGGGAAGGGGTATGTGTGTGAAGGTGTGTGTTTGTGTGTATATATGTGTGTCTGTGTGTGGGGAAGGTGTGTGTGGGTAGAATCATTATTGTTTTATTTACCCAACAGGTGTTTAGATTTACCCACATTGGGGTGAGCTCTGCTCCATATTAGAGAATGCATACTGGTGTATGGTGGTGAACGCTCTCAGGTTTTGTTTGTTGAATATACCTTCAATTCATGTTGATGGTTACTGTTTTTTTTTTCTGGGTAAGGAGTTTTATGTTGGGAGTTAATCTTCTTTCAGCCCATGGAGATGGTCATTCTTCTGTCTCCTAGGTTCCATTGTGTTTGTTGGTTTGTTTGGGGGTTTTTTGAGAATTCAGCTGTCAGCCTAAATGGTACACTCTAAAGATTTCTCTTAGGGTTTTTCCTTATCTTTTGTTTTCTGCAGTTTCACCAGAAAGTGTGTAGACATGGATTTCTTTTTAAAACTTTCTCCCTGGGATTTATTTGGCTTCTTAGACATGTGTTTTGGCATCTGTCTTAGTCTACTTAGGCTGCTATAACCAAATACCACATACTGAGTAGACTTCTGATAGTCACCGAGGCTGTAAGTCCAAGGATCATGGCCCAACATGATGGGGTAAAGGCCTCTCCCGGGGTGGTAGCTGGCACCTTCTGGCTGTGTCCTTACAAGGTAGGAGGGGTTAGGGGGCTCTCTGGAACCTCTTCAAAAGATGCTACTCCCATTCAGGAGGGTTCTATCTTCCTGGATCAAGCACCTCCCAAAGGCCTCACATCCTGATATCATTTTTTTTCTTAAAAGATTTTATTTATTTATTTATTTGACAGAGAGAGGCAGGGCGAGAGAGGGAACACAAGCAGGGGGAGTGGGAGAGGGAGAAGCAGGCTTCCCGCGGAGCAGGGAGCCCGATGTGGGGCTCGATCCCAGGACCCTGGGATCATGACCTGAGCCGAAGGCAGACGCTTAACCACTGAGCCACCCAGGGGCCCCCTGATACCATTTTTGAGGGTTGGGATTGTAGCATATGAATTTGGTGGGAGGCACATTCAGACCCTAGCAGTATCTTTGATTGGTTCTGGATACTTTTCAGTCCCCATTTCTTCACAGATTCCCCTGTTCCCCTTCTCTTTCTTCACTGGGGACACCAATAAAACATGTGCATCAGACCTTCTCACAATATCCTCTCTGTCTGCATCTGTCAGGAAGTGAGTATGTCCATGGCTCTGCACAGCTAGTACTTTCTGAGAACACGTTATTGATCCCGGAGGTGAAGGGTGTTAGAACTGAAGCCCGTCTGCTCCGCTCAAAGGCTAACAAAACTTACCTTCTCTGAACTCCCCACCTCCCGAGCCAGATGCTGGCATTGCGAAATGGGAGCTTCTCCATTTTACTTCTTATCTAGTTCATTTACATTTCAGAGAGGGGTAAAACCTAGAATCCTGGAGCCATTTGTTTACATTCCAAAGGACAGTAAAGGACTAAATGTTTCTCCCCCTCCCCACTCTCTCTTAACCTACATAAACTGCCAGATTCATAATTTCAGGGTTTCTCTCCTGTAGTGCAAACAACTCTTTGCTCATGCAGGTCTAACCTCTGGCTCTCATCGTGTGACTCTGAAGGCAGAAGAAATCAGGAGTAGGGCACCAATACAGTTACTGGAGGAACTTACAATTTGCCTTATCCCAGAATTTTATGATTTTAGTCAGGATCATAGACATAACTAGAGGTATTTAAAACTTACCACTTAGGTTTTCTGCTTTATTTTCCATCCTCTTGTCTTGACTATTCTCTGCATGGTTTCTTCTGTTCACGAATTCTCTCCTCAGCTTTTATAATCTCCCATTGAGCCATTCATTGAATTGTCTTGGGGCGATGGAAGTGTTTTGTTTTTCTATTGCAGTAGTGGTTGCACAAGTATAGGTCACCAAAGTGTGTACTGTGAATAAATAGATTTTATTTTATGTAAATTATATTTCAGTAAAGCTGTTAACAAGATAAAAAGGAAGGGGCGCCTAGGTGGCTCAGTAGCTTGAGCATCTGACTCTTGATTTCAGCTCAGGTCATGATCTCATAGGTTGTGGGATTGAGCCCCACATAGGGCTCCGTGCTCAGCAGTCTGCTTGTCCCTCTCCCTCTGCTCCTCCCCACACGTGTTCTGTCTCTCTCTAAAATAAATAAATAAATAAATAAATCTCTAAAAAAAGATAAAAAGGAAGATAGGGCAGAAAAGAATCTTAATTTTCATATTATTGTATTTTGCAGTTTTAGATATTCTATTTTTTTTCCTTACATATCTATTTTGTCACTTTTTATAGTTTCTAGTTTTCTGCCCAAATGGTTTAGGTTGGCTTTTATCTCCTTGAGATAAAGTAACTAGTAAAACTTTATTTATTGACTTATGTTAAATAGTAAACATATATTTTATAGTCTCAGCTGACAATTCCATTATTTGAAATCCTTGTGGGCCTCACAGCATTATCCTCACATATGCCTGGTTATCTCTGACTGTGTGTTAGGCATTGTGGTGGGAAAACTATTGTCTAAGATGTGTTCTTATCTTCTGAGAGTGGATTTTCTATTGTGTTAGCCAGGTGACTGGGAGGACTACCAACCCAGGGCCTCCTTCATCCCAAGTTCAGGTTCTGTTACTTTCTCAGAACCCCAAATAATCTGCAGCCAGATTTTCATCTGTGTGAGGGCTAGTTTATTTTTGCTTACTCTTATTTGTGGTGTACAGCTTTGAGAGGCCACAGCCCAAAGCCAGAAGTCATATATTGGGTCCCATACTTTGAGAGCTCTGGACTCTGACATTTCCCCCCATAGTCACTCGAGGCCACCAAAAGCCCCAAATTGCAGCTTTGCTTCAGGTAGTAGAGTCCAAAGTATCTCACTAGCCTCTCCAGTTCCAAGCCTTTCTGGGATTTTGGCCAGATCTTTTTTCTTTTTTTTTACTATCTTTTGAGCTCTGTGATGCTTTTAAGAAGATTTAAAAAAATGTTTTGTTCACCTTTTTAGCTATATTTGGTAAAAGTTTGGTCTGAATCACCTAGTCGGCTATTAGGGGAATTAAGTCTTAACACTGACATTTAAAATAAATATTTTTAGGGGCACCTGGGGGGCTCAGTCAGTTAAGTGTCTGCCTTTAGCTCAGGTCATGATCCCAGGGTCCTGGGATTGAGCCCCATGTCAGGCTCCTTGCTCAGCGGGGAGCCTGCTTCCCCCCTGCCTGCCACTCTCCCTGCTTGTGCTTGCTCTCTCCCTCTGTCTCTCTCTCTCTCTCTGTCAAATAAATAAAATCTTTAAAATAAATAAATAAAATATTTTTATTTAAAGAAACACTGACTTCCCTAGTTATAAGTTAAACCTGCTCATTGTATTGAATTTTGAAAACTCAGAACAGAAAAACAAAAATGAGAAAATATATTCCCTTGGAATACCACCAGATAAAAATATCTGTTAATGTTGTAATGTGTTTTGTTTTTGTTTTTGTTTTTTTATTATTTATTTGACAGAGAGACACAGCGAGAGAGGGAACACAAGCAGGGGGAGTGGGAGAGGGAGAAGCAGGCTCCCCGCAGAGCAGGGAGCCCGATGTGGGACTCGATCCCAGGACCCTGGGATCATGACCTGAGCCGAAGGCAGTCGCTTAACCGACTGAGCCACCCAGGCGCCCAATGTTGTAATGTGTTTAATTTCACTCTTTTTTTCCCCCCTTTTAATTAGAATTAGTATATGAATTCTAATGCATATACATTTTAATACCCTGCTTCTGTTTCTTAAAATCATATTGCCAGTATTTTCACTAGTGATTAATATTCTGTGAAAAAAATGGTTTTACTGGCTTCGTCATATCCCAACATAAGTATATGAAAATTTGTTTAGCCATTTTCCTACTGTTGGAGTTTTACAGAAATTATCATTTTCCTCATTTTTATAGTATGATTAGTATCTTTTCATAGAAATATTTTCCTTGATTTCTGAATATTTCCCTAGAATGGAATTACTTGGACAAAGAGTATGACTAGAAATGTTATTTATTTTTTTAAAGATTTTTATTAACTTATTTGACAGAGTGAGAGAAACAGCACAAGCGGGGGCGCAGCAGGCAGAGGAAGAAGTGGGGCTCGATCCCAGGACCCCAGGGTCATGACCTGGGCCAAAGGCAGACGCCCAACCGACTGAGTCACCCAGGTGTCCCTAGAAATGTTTTTTTTTTTTTTTTTTAAGATTTTATTTATTTGACAGAGAGAGACACAGCAAGAGAGGGAACACAAGCAGGGGGAGTGGGAGAGGGAGAAGCAGGCTTCCCGCAGAGCAGGGATCCTGATGTGGGGCTCGATCCCAGGACCCTGGGATCATGACCTGAGCCGAAGGCAGATGCTTAACGACTGAGCCACCCAGGTGCCCCGAAATGTTTTTTTGATAACAAGAATTACTCATAGCCAATCCATCTCTTTGCCAATTTATCCTCAGCACATTCAGAGCTGTTGTCAGTGTAAATTCACCGTGAGTTATGGGTTTAAGGAAATATAATTGCAGAGAAAGTGGACCAGTCTTATTTCCTTGACGACTTGAGAAAAGTTTTCTGCTGAATAGGCAGGTACAGACAACTCTTCACTTTAAGACGGTGGTCCTTAACTCCAGTTGCATATTAGAACGCCCTCCACCCAGTTTAAAATGAATCCCCAGGGACAACACAAGCATCTATATATGTTTTTAATTCCTCAGCTAGTTCCAATATGTAGTCAGACTTAGGAACCACTGCTTAAAAGTGAAAGACAGTCTAGTCAGTGTTTAGTAGACAAATGAATTTTAACTGCTAACCTCTTAAAATACCTTTGATCTTTGCTTGCTTAGGATATGGGTTTGCTTCTGATCATCGTTATACTTCAGACCTAGGTGTGATGGATAAAATACAGGATGGGGGCGCCTGGGTGGCTCAGTCGTTAAGCGTCTGCCTTTGGCTCAGGTCATGATCCCAGCGTCCTGGGATCGAGCCCCGCATCGGGCTCCCTGCTCGCCAGGAAGCCTGCTTCTCTCTCTCCCACTCCCCCTGCTTGTGTTCCCTCTCTCTGTCAAATAAATAAAATCTTTAAAAAAAAAAATACAGGATGCTTAGTTAAATTTGTATTTCAGATAAACAACTGATAATTTTTTATTTTTATTTTTTTTTAAATCTTTTTTTTTTTTAATGTTTTATTTATTTATTCATGAGAGTCAGAGAGAAAGAAAGAGGCAGAGGGAGAAATAGGCTCCCTGCCTAGCAGGGAGCCCGATGCGGGACTCGATCCCAGGACCCTGGGATCATGACCTGAGCCGAAGGCAGACGCTCAACCATCTGAGCCACCCAGGCGCCCCAACAACTGATAATTTTTTAAATAACGTATGTCCCAGATATTGCAAGGGATATGCTTATTCTAAAAATTACCCCTTTTGAAATCTGAAACTCAAATTTAATTTAACTGGATATCCTGTGCTTTTATTTGCTAAATCTGGCTGCACTAATCATGGTTAAACTTCAGGATACATGTGATTTCCCACAGCATTCTCCTCCTCTTGCTGAGGATTGGTATTGGACCTTCTGTTTTATGAAGAGGTTTGTGTCTCTTTCTGATTCTGTCTGCTTGGGACAGAAAACTGCATTCATCAACCTTCTGATGACACTCCATAAAGTCTCTCATGACACTCCATAAGGTCTTGGTGGCCTGTTGGCCTGTTCTAATGTCTGTTGCGGGAAGCTTTCACTTGGTATCCAGGAGGGTTCCTAATGGCCTTAAGGTATGTAATAGCCTCTTTAGACATAGAGAAAGAAGCTTCTAGCATTGCTACATGTCAATGAACAGAACTGTATGTTCTGGAGTAGGTTTTTGTTCAGAAAGCAGTCACTTGAACCTCTGTTAGCTATGCATAGGTAAGGGGGAAAAAGGTACAACAGACATCTTGGGGTGTTTGTGTAGAAAATGCTGCCGCTCTCATTAGCAGTCAGTCTCAGAGGGGCTGAGCCAATTTGCAGAAGTGACCCAGGGGGGTTTCTTGTGTGTAAAGGCACTTGGACCATAAGTTCCATCTCTCCTGAAACTTGAAGTTAAGGGGACCTGGTGAGCTCAGTTGGCATGGCCCTGCCCATGGCATTCTGGTAGGAAAGAATCCCAGAGGATCCAAAAGGGACCCACCAGAGAGGAAAAGGGGGTCTGGGTTGGTGGTGCTGAACCGCTAAGGGACTAGATGCCCTGTTGGAATCAGAGTCCCCCACCCCCAGCATGATTTGAGGAACAATATATCAGCAGGTGGTGAGAACTACAGAGGAAGTGAAGCCTCGGAGCTCCTGTGTAGGACCCCACTGTAGCTTAGCCGGGAACCTGAACCAGTAAGGGCATCCCCATCCCCACCCACAGACCACCTGAACCAGCCTTGCTGGATTGCCTCTCAATAGCGACACCTTGTGGTAGCATCTTGCAATGGCAGCAGGAGGTTGAGCTTGTTCTTTGGCTGGTGTGAGGAAGCAGGACCAAAGGAGTGAGATTTTGAGTACGGGGGAGGAGGGGGCGCTCAGGAGGGAGGGCCTAGGCTTCCTGTACATAAGGGTAGGTGCGTGCTTAGGCAATCACAAGAGGGGACTCTCCTGACTTCACATCTTTGCTCTGCTATGGTCTGTGAGAAGTCAGCAAGTTACTGCATCTCTTTCTGCCTCAGCTTCTCTATCTGCAGAATGACCCTAATAATAGTACCTACCTCCTCAGGTGGTCGTGAGGACTCAGTGAGTTACTGCACGTTAGAATCGTACGTGGCCCATCGTAGGCGCTCCGTGAATGGTGGAGGCTGATGTTGTCATTGTAAGGAGAGGTAGAAGGGGATGAGACGATATTGCCCCCGAGTCAGCTGCTGCCACAAGAGGGAGACGTGATGATTCTCACTTTGCAAATGATGTGACCTACTTTCAGAGAATGCAGGCCCCTGGCACAAGAGCACATGGGCGCGATCTGAACCCTAGTCTTCCGGTCGGACTTGCTTTTCCTGGAAGCTCCAAATGACCTAATCACAAACCCAGTCTCCGTGATTCTTCAGGCATGATCAGTCACATCCAAAGCTCTCTTCATGGCAAGTGAATCTGCAGCCTAAGTGAGCCTCACAGGAGAAAAAAAAAGCCCTATTCACGTCACCTCTGAGTTTCCGCTTGAATCCGTGGTCTCTTTTCCAATTTCAGTGCCTCTGCCTTGGTTTAACGCTCATCTCTTGCCTGAACTCCATAGTCCTCTCCTAACTGGTTGTCCTCCTGGTCCTTCTCCCTTCCAGCCCCCGCCCCATGCAGCTAGAAGGGTGCTCTTTCTAAAACATATGTCCCCCACCTTTTGTGAGACTGTCCAGCCTGCCTAGCTGTGTACAATCGGACCTCCGTCCCTGGCTGAGCCTTTTTCCTTCTCCCAAGAGCTAGGCTCTCTTTCTGTTCCCGAAGCTTTTGGACCCTTCTCCGGGGCCACTCACCATGTTTAACTGTCCTTTGCACTCAGTCTCTCCAGGAGACTGAATTCATTGAAGGCAGAGATTGTATGTGACCCGCTGGTGGTCCCCTTGGTGACTTGCATGGCACCAGGCTAGGAAGTGCTGATACATGGGACAGATCATCTTATTTACGATAAGGAGGTGGTCACTCCCTGAACTGAGGGTCGAATGCAACTCCTCAGTGCATTATGGGTAGTAAGAAACACATGCGAAGGGAACAGTTGGCCGTTATACACTGTATTGATGTGCCAATTCTCTGCCTTGTAAGAAACCTAAAATATTGCAGTTTGGCTATACATCAGAGCTCTCTAATCAACAAGCAAAAGGAAAAAAATTATTATTGCCAGAATTAAGGACTTTGTGTTGATATCGGCGAGAAATAGTTCAAGTTGGAAAGTTGAGGCAGGTCCCGAATGGCAGGTCAGAAGCCAGAGTCCTGGAGTACTCTGAAGATTTATATGGGCATTCTGGGGGCATCCACAGCCACGCATCCATTCTCCCCATCGAAGGTGGCACAGAGGAGAGCTTAGGCACTGCTAACCAGGATACCTGGATTCAATCCTAGCTGAGCTGCACAAGCTGTGTGACCTAGAACAGCATCCTGAGCCTCTCTGTGACAAAGCTGACTCATGTGTAAAATGGGGATAAGCAAGCACCCCTCCCTTATGGTATTATTGTGAGAAGCTAATACCTACAAAGCGCTTAGAGCAGGGTCTGGCAAAGAGTCAGCACTACACGTGTGTTAGTTCTTATTATCACCGACCCAGGAAGCTCCATCCTAATCTTCTGAAAACAGCGCCATGCAATCAGGTGCTCCAGGGGATGGGTGTCTTCCTTTCACCCACCGAGATGCTCCGCCCCCCACCCCGACACCATCTCCATGGTTCTTTTGCACACATCCGTGTAGCTCTGGCTTTGGAAAGAGACTCTCCCCATTGCCTTTCCTCCGTAGAGCTGGTTCACAAGCCACCTTTCCTCGAAGAGTAATTGCATCTGGACCGTCTGACCAATAGATCACCTTAATGCATCTGGCCCCGTGCCCTGTCTCCTGAGGATTAGCTCCCTTGTCTCCTTTTCTTGGCATCGCACGTTTAAAAACAAAAGCTTTCTGAGCTCTTGAGTTATATCTGCCCATTGTTTCTGTTGCCCAGCCATTCTGAAGAATGTGCTGTGTCGGGTTCTTCCATTATGGGCACTGAAGGTTTTCCCTGATATACTGCTCACATTGCATCATTTGCTTAATGATATATGTATGGAGTGCCTTTTCTGACACTTTTTCTATTAGTGTCTCCTGGGTGTGCTAGTTCCAGAGCAAAATGTGTCCTCTTTTCTCTATCCCTTGCCTCACCCACCTCTGTTTCTGGTGGTGTAGTGGACAGAGCACTGGGTTTTATGGTAGGAGGGGTCCTGGGTTCTGGATCCTTATTGTCCTCTTCCAACTGTGTGAACTTAAGCAAACCTTTTACCTCTTGGGGTCCAGGGTCTTCTGTTAAATGAGATGGTTGGACTAAGGTGATCAGTAAAGATCCTTCCAGCTCAGGATTGTTTGATGCTTCAACTCTTTCCCCACTCCTGATTTAGAGCTGACCATTCATAGACCCCTTTAAGGGAGTGGCGGGGGAACCCCCATCTGCTTCAGTTGGGGGAGACTCAAAGAGGGTGCCAGGCTGTATATTGCACTATAGAAATATGATGCCAGATTGTTCGGCCTGTGTTGCTACCTTCCAATATGGGCTACACTGATGCAGAAGATCCAAGTGTTCCTACTGGCATAGGTAATGATGACTTTTTGGGTGTCCAGTTTGAGATCTGGAGATCTTGTCCAGTTGCCAGTTAACCAACCTTTCAGAAAGACTGCTGGTAGCTCCCAAGGGCCTGAGACTGGCCTCTTGCTTCTCTTGCACCCCTGTGATATCCAGCATAGGGCCAGGTGCACTATGCATGCTCACTAAATAATTTTGGATAATGACAATAAGTCAATGGTAGGATGTGGCTGCTGAGAAACCTAATGTCCTCTCAGGCTGCATTAATAGAAGCATGTTAACTAGAATAAGGGAGGTGATATTGATAGCCTCGTTGTTGTATGCTGTAGAGACCTTATCTGTAGAACTGTTTCATTTTGATTACCCAGGAAAGGTGCATGAGAGTTGGGACCGTGTTTGCCTTTTTTTGCTACTATATGGCCTGTAAAAGCATTGGGCTGGCCAGATATCAGGCTTGCAATAAACATTTTGCTTGCCTGACAGAGAGAGCTTGTTCTCCTTCAAGATTACAAGGAGGGTTATCAGCATACCTTGTGGAGAGCAGCAGAAGTAACTTGGGGTTATTTAACCCAACCCAGGGAAGCCTGAGAGTCTTCTCTATTTAATAGAAAACATCTGTGTTTTCTCCTGCCCAACTAACACCCATTCACCCTTTAGTCATAGCATTCTGATTTTGTTTTGGAAATCCCGTTGAGCACAGCCCTGTGGGACTTGCTGATTCCATTGAATACAACCTTGGTGGGACGGTTTCTCGAGGTGCCCCAGGATCCTCAGCTAAGAGCGGCATACAGCCTAAGTGAGGTTTGCCTGCAGAGGTTTGCTGTCCGAGTGTGGTCCCCGCACCAGCAACACCAGCATTGCCTGGTAACTTGTTACAGATGCAAAGTTCCAGACTCCTACCTCGGAATCAGACACTCTGGGCATGGGACCCAACAATCTGCTTTTTAGGAAACCCTCCGGGTGATTCTGATGCTAAAGTGGGGCCCAGCATTATGTGAGAGTTTGTTGATTCCACCAAAACATTGAAAACAACCGGCACCTCACTGTCTGCTGGAAGCGGGGGTGGGGGGGGTGGGGGGGGGCTGTTAAGAAGGCTGCAGGGGGTGCCCCTCAAGAGACTGCTCAGGGATCCTTGCTCTGAAGATCCCTGGAGTCTGTCCTATCAGGGACCCAAGTCTTCAGCTTTTGTTCAATTTTACGGGCTTCCTATCTTCCTCAAATTCATAAAAAAATAATAAAATATTTTTTTTTCTTCAGTTAGCTAAGAGTCAATTTCTGTATCTTAGAATCAAAGCGCCCAACTGACACTGGATGGGAAGGATTTGGTCAGATGAGCTGTAAGGTCTCTTCCAGCGGCACACTGTGAACAAGGGTCAATCCGTGACTGGTTGATGGAATGAGATCAGATCTCCTTGACTTTGAGCTCTGAGAGGCAGTAAAATTAGAGCAGGGGAGAAAAAGAGAGGTGAGGAATGTGACCAGATCCTGATTCTAGGATGACTGGAGTTCTGGCTGGAACAGGATTAGAACGAGCACCAGGAAACTTGTCCCCAGGGAGAGCTTCTTGGTTGACGGGCTGGGTGACCTCGGGATGTCATGGAACCTCCCCCAGGCACCATTTTTTTCTCTCTAATGGAAGGATTATTCCGTGTGCTTAGCTCATACCCCCTTCTGTAGCTAAATTAAAATGCACGTGTGACTGACGGCAGCCTTGGGGTGGCCCACATGGGGTGTCGCCTGTGGGGTTGTGTGCAATTAGATGAAGAAGGCTTTGTCTTGGTTCCCTACGCCAGATGCTTCTGTGTAGACCCTGCTGACTCACCACCAGCCCTGCCTTCCTGAGGGCTGGGCTGGGGGTCAGCTCAGCGCTAATACCATCTGCCTTCCCAGAAGTGCCCTGCTAGGAAGGGGGAGTGGATAGTTGGGGGGCAGGGTGGACAGGCATTTCGGGAAAGTATGCAGGGGTTCGGAAGGACCGGGACTTCTCTCTAGCTGATCTGCAGATTTACCGGAAGTGAACCCTTTCTAAGGAGAAACTGCTATAGATGAGGTCTACACGTGGAATTCGAAGGGCGGTGAAACTCCCATGCATTTGGAACAGGAAATGTTCAAAAGTGCCAGTTCACATTGTTTTCATGGCAGTTTCGGGGCAGCCTGAGGGCAGGAGACCAAGCTCAGGAGCCACACGGTGCTGGGGCTTCGGGAGGCTGGGCGAATAGCCCTCTCTAGCTTTGTGCCCCTTGTAGCTCTCTCTGCCTCTCTCGGCTTCTCTTGGCCTCTCTGTGAGTCTTCCCGGTCCTCTTGTCTTCTGGTTTCAGCTGCTTGTTTCTGCACATTACTTTCTAGGGAAAAACCCATTTGGGTTGCAAGTGACTGATACCAACTCATCACAACTTGGGGACCCCAGGGGAACTTTATTGGCTTGTGGAATAAGATCCTGAATTTGAACAACCGGATCTCCGAAAGGGAGGAGTGCTGCTGGGTTTCAGAAATGACCGGAACGAGGGCTCGAGTCTGCTGGCAGAGCCCCGTCTTTGCGTCTCCCTGTGTGATGGTCTCGCTGCCTCTCACCACCGAGCAGCTCCTGCCGCACGAGGGAAGCCTGGCTGCCAACGGAGCCCTCGGTTCAGAGGGCGCCATTCCTACTACCGGAGGGGGGCTGGCCTTTACTCTCTGGCTTCTGGGTTGGATTGAAGAGAACACTCAGGTGACTAAAAATCACAGCTCATGACCGAGACTGTCCTGGCTCTGCCCGTGACTACCCGGGCGACCTTGCAGAAGTGACTTCGCCTCTTTGAATGGCAGTCTTCTCGTCTGAAAAATGGGGATGAACGCAGTGCCTACCTCAGAGAGGCAGCTTTTGTCTGGTGGCTGGGAGGAGAGGTTGTGGGGCAGGCTGCCACTCTACAGTCTCAGTTTTGCTACTTAGAAGCAGGGTGACCTTGGGTGTCCCGCTTCCCGCATCTCTAAGACAGGGGAATTAATAGCACCTGCTCGCAGGGGTGTTGTGAGGAGTAAATGAGTGTGTGCTCCGAGGAGCGCAGAGCCGTGAATGCATCCCCCAAGCAATCAGTGTGAGCATTTCTTCCCTGCTATGTCCACCACTCTTGATGTCATTTCTACAGGGTCTCTGCATGGCTGTGGGCTAGATAAAATCGATGAGGAGCTGCAGGCCATTCCCTCAGCTGGTGGCCATGCTGCTCCTTTCTCGTCTACTTCAGAATGTGAATAAGAACCAAGAGGGATGTTCTTGGAGGAATGAACCTGAATCTGTTTTATGTTTTTTAAATATAATCATTCTCAAGCCTTGGTTCCCTATTATTAGGGGATTGCTTTTTTTTTTTTTTTTTAAAGATCTTATTTATTTGACAGAGAGAGACACAGCGAGAGAGGGAACACAAGCAGGGGGAGTGGGAGAGGGAGAAGCAGGCTTCCCGCCGAGCAGGGAGCCTGATGCGGGCCTCGATCCCAGGACTCTGGGATCATGACCCGAGCTGAAGGCAGATGCTTAACGACTGAGCCACCCAGGCGCCCCAGGGGATTGCTTTTAAGAATAGAGTCTATTCTGAGCACTGTGTCAAGTGCCCCACATCCAGTATTTAATGTAATCGTTCCAACAACACAGTAAAGTGAGTGTTCGTAGCCCTCTCTTGCAGATTAAGGAAGCGTGCCTCTAGGAAGAATGGTGGTTTGCTAGAGGTCATGCACCTGGCTTATGGAGGCCCCGCTTGCCCAGCCCTAAAGCTCACACACTTGACCCCTGTCTCCGAGGCATCTTCTGCAGGAGGCTGGGCCAGGGTTGAGCTTGCGCGTCCCGGAGGCCCTGGAGGCCTCGGCCAGGCCTTTCCATCTGCTTCTCTCTCTTCCTCCTCCTCCTCGTGAGTCAGGCGACCCGATTGCCGGTAAGCTTCTCAACTCTGCTGGCTGGTGTTTCAGCGTGTTCACCTTTGTGCTCCTCTGGCCTGACGTGTCTCCCCAACTGGATGATAAGCTCTGGGTGGTGGACACTGTGCCGTCACATCCCTCCCGGAGGGCAGGGAACACAGCCCGCACTCTGAAGTGAGCCCGCCCACGGCTCGGGGTGGAGAGGGATGGAACGGAGCGCGCCAGTCCCGCTCCCCACCAGGCGGTGGCGCCAGTGTGCGGGCCGGGCCGGGCTCCCGGAGCCGCTGGGGCTGGTGGGGAGCTGGCCCTGCAGCCTCAGGCCTCCTCAAGGCCCCCACCTGGAGAAGCACCAGTTAGTGGCGGTATCTGTGGGGCCAGTGGGAAGGAGAGAGGCCCAGGGGCGTGGCCATTCGTGAGCCCTGCCCAGAAGTGCCCCAAGGGCTCCTGCTCTCCCAGGGACAGCAGGATGGCCATGTGGCCCCAGCCCTGCGGTACCCACAGAGCTGGGCCGGCCTGGGCTGGGCATCCCGGCTTCTCTGAGCCCGAGATGGCCTGAGCACCACCCACACCCTGAATGTGGACAGACAGAAATAATAGCTGAGACCTGTCACAGCCTGGGACTGGGGATGTGTGGGGGTGGGGAAGGGCCTTTGGACCCAGGCCCCCAGGCACAAAGGGCCTCCAACTGAGACATGGAACACAACCTCCAGATTAGGGTCGATGTATGATGGGGGAGGTCCGCTGACAGGGCCCGCAGCACGAGGCCAGAACAGCTCCAGTTGTTAAATGTGAACATTTAGGATGGCCCGTCATTTTGCAAGTCAGTTACTGCGTTTCTTCTTCAGATAACGGAAGAGGCCTGCCTGCACCCCGCCCCCCAGCCCTGTGTCTCTGAGCCCCGTTCCACCAGCCCTGGCCCGACTGGTCTGGGACTGCAGCTTCTCCCCTCACCTATAAACTGGCAGGAACGAATGAAATGACTCCAAGTTCTAGCTCTGTTGCTTAAAAAATAAAACGTAGAACCCTCCTCAGAGATGTGAGCCACTTGACAGCCACCTGATTTAGGCTGTCAGCCACCGAGATGTGGGTCACCTGATCTAGGCTACTATTCATTCATTCATTCATTCATTCATGCAGGATTGACCAGGTACTCCCATGTGCCAGGCCCCCTAGCAGGCTGTCACAGGCAGGGCCAAGAAACCCAACAGATAGCCCACGGCCTCGGTGGGATCTGAGGTTCAATGCAGGGAAACACTTGAGAAGGCACTTGCCACGTGGTGAGAAGTGCCCCAGTGGGGACATGGACAGGAAGATCAAGGAGAGCTCCCTAGAGGAAGGGACCCCTAAGTGGAGGCCTAAAGGTGAGGGGTGGAGTTGGACACTGGGCCTCAAAAACTCTTTGTGTTTCAGGAGGAGGGCCTGGCTCTATGCCCTCCCTTCTTGATCACTCCCACTGCAGGAACCCGTGGTCCGGGGAGGCAGCAAGTCTATTTCCATCTGTCCACACTACAGTGTCCTGCACAGAGGATTAAAAATCTGTTGAAAGCTATCAACCTCCACAGGAAAAATATATATCCATAGGGGTCTGCCCCCATTAGGCCCACAACTGCAGGGGTTCCACGGCTGTGGAGAGGAGCCCGGGGTGAGAGCCTGTGGATTAGAGGCAGAAGAGGGGGTGCCACGCACGCTTTTGGAAAGTGCCTCCCTTCCTGAGCCACCGACCGCCCACCAGCTGCTCCTGTCAATCCGACTCGGAGGGGCCTTTCTGCTAACTCTGAACAGGGCGGGGAGGAGGGTGGAAGAGCCTGGAGGGGGGCTCTGACTTCTCCCCTTGCTCCCTCCTTGTGTGGCTCTGCTGGGATGGGCCTACTCCTCTCCAGGATACACTTGTGGTTTGGGACCCACAAGCCACAATGAGCACCCACAGTGAAACACCGCTTGCACAATGCGCTGGACCCGCATGGGGCGTGACACAACTGGTTTTCCCGCCAGGATGGCGTGAGCTGTGCCTGCTTGGGTCGGCATCCCTGCCTTCCTCACTGGGGGGGGGCTCCGATGACCCCTCTGGCAGGGGGAAGCAGCAGGATGGGTTCCCAGGCCTCATGTCTCGGGGCCACCGAGGGACTGGCCTTTCTCTCTTTGCTGGGCTGTTTCAAGGGCCTGGCAGCTGGTCTTGGCAGAGTGCTAGGATGACAGTGGGTCTGAAAAACAGAGGGTCCCGGTCGTTGCTGCCAGGCCAGCATCTCATCCTCTCGGGGTCTGTCTGTGTCCCAGACCGCAGGACGGTGGTGGGGCGCACCGTGGAGTCTGGGGTGCTGGGCTTGCAGTGCTGTTAATAACTTCAAAGTGTGGGAACAGTCCTTCAAACGACCCTCTGAACCCAGTTTGCTCTTGTAAGACAAGATGCTAGTACCCACCATGACTTGGGGACGGTGTGAAGACAGGAGATGAGAAATAACAAGAGCAGTAACAATAGCCACTACTTACCTGTGTGTGTCATGCCAGCCTCGTGGTCAGGGCTGCACATCCATGAACCAGGCACAGGACATAGGTGTGTGCTTTGTGAGCTGTCCACACACAGCCGAGCACGTGGTTACTGGGCGTGGGGGACCAACACTCTCCTGGGCTCCCCAGACCTAGGTGAGCCCCACAGCTATCCCAAGCCTCCTGTGCAGACCTGGACAAGCCTTTGTCCAATTCTAGTCCTCCATGCTTTGTCAATGAGGTGGTGGGGCCAGAGGACCCTAAGGGTCCATCCAGTGAAGCGGTCCACCGAGATGGCGAGGGCAGAGGATAAAGGAGAACAAGGAGCTGGTTAGAGATGGGGGAAGATGGGGACCTGGTGGACCAAGATCTGACTTCCTAAGAGACCCAAATCCCACGAATCCTCCTTGTCAATAGTTCTTAGCCCCAAGGAGAGTGTGGTCCTTAGTGGTGAAGCCAAGGGGCTTTTGCAAACGAGCACACTCTCCTCCACTCACTCGGTGGGGATGCTCCACCTTCTGGAGTCAGCCACAGGTGTCAGATGCAATGAAGGTAGACTGCAGCCCCTAACTCTGTGAAAGCTCCGGAAGGACCCTTAGATCCAACTGGAAAGCCTTAGTAAGCAGCTCGTCTGCCCAAACCTAGGTCTGGTGACCATTTCCTCAGTGTTTGCCGTGTTATTAATAATGCTCACAAAATGCTCATGTAATCATCCTCACCCACAATCTATATTTTACTTCTCCAAGATATGTCCCATCTCCTGTCCATCTCCCTGAGCCAAGATAAGTAAAAGAAAGAGTCACATTTAATCAGCACTTCCTCCTTACCGGGCGGGTGTTAAGTGCTTTCTGTGTATTGTCTCCTTGAAGAGTTCTGTGAGGCAGAGTGGTTAGCTTCACTACTCTCCATACTTGAGGACGCTGATGCACAAGGAGCTTACGTAGCTTGTGTGAGGTCACACTTAGGGAGTGGCAGAGCCCAGATGCAAAAACAAGGGCTGTTGGACTCCACGGAACTTTCTCCTACCGAGTAAGAAGAGATTTTTGGGTTTAGTTTTTATTCTTGTCCCTTTTATTGATCCAACACGGCCAGTGTGCTTCGCCGACTTCAGGTTAACGGTGATGTCCTCCCCAGGAGGCTGGCAGCTCCCATTCTGTTCCTTCCACTCCTGCCTGTCTGCCTTATAAATTTGGGAAACCCAGGTGTCCTCACAGAGAGAGCCACGGGCCAGGGAGCTGCTGGTGGCCTCCACCTTCTTCTTCTGACCACAGCAGGACTCAGCCCACCCAGCCCCACCCCCTGACATCAAAGCAGATGGGATGGGGATCTTGCTTGTTAATGGAGAGACTTCTGGAGGAACCAAGGAGGTATTTCCGGAGTACGGGGATCCCAGAGGACAGTGATCAAGGAAATTGGGAGTGAGTCTGGTGAGGTTTCACTGAGTATGGGCCTGAAGGTAGGCATTTGTTACTTAAATTTAAAAGTTGAAAACAAACAAACAAACAAACAAAAAAACATTTTGAGAACAGCCATGGGATGAGAGAAAGAGACTCTGAGGACAACAGGTGGAAATGGAAATGTTTCTTCCTGTTGGCTTTTTTTTTTTTTTCCTGGGTGGTAGGGGAGGAAGAGTGGGAGGGGAAGGAATTATTCCTTGTAGCACCAGACCAGTTGAGTGAGCTTGTTTGCCGCTTCTCCAGACCCACAGTGATTGCCCTGTTCCTGGTTAGGCGGGAGGGAGGTCCAAGGCCGCTCAGAGAGCAGGTGTCCCCATGTCGTGGAGACATAACCCTGCTTTTTGGGGATTCCCTCCTGTCTTGCCCAAGACTCTCACCCTCCTCCTCTTCTGGTCTTTCAGGAACTGAGTGGTAACCCAGTCACAGTGAAGAATAAGAATTCTTGGGGCGCCTGGGTGGCTCAGTCGGTGAAGCGTCCGTCTTCAGCTCAGGTCATGATCCCAGGGTCCTGGGATTGAGACTGGAGTTGGGCTTCTTGCTCAGCAGGGAGTCTGCTTCTCCCTCTCCCTCTGTGCTCTCTCTCGCTCTCACTCTCTCTTAAATAAATGGATAAAATCTTTAAAAACAATAAGAAAAGAATAAGAATGCTTAATAGCTTACTGCTCCCCAGAGGTGCTGAGGGGCAAGGTGGGGGTTGCATTTCGACTGTCAAGTTAAGGGAATGGTAGAATTTCACATGTCAGTGAGCGGCCTGGGGGAGGGGTACTCAGATGCTGGATGTTACTACAGCTGCTGTTCTCAAAATGTTTTTTTGTTTGTTTGTTTGTTTTCAACTTTTAAATTTAAGTAACAAATGCCTACCTTCAGGCCCATACTCAGTGAAACCTCACCAGACTCATTTCCAATTTCCTTGATCACTGTCCTCTGGGATCCCCGTACTCCGGAAATACCTCCTTGGTTCCTCCAGGAGTCTCTCCATTAACAAGCAAGATCCCCATCCATATCCCCATTGCTGGGGGCTCAGTTCTGAGGGCCAGTCCCTCTGAGATCCCAGGCCTGATGGGCACAGAGGAGGGTGACTTGGGGACACCATGGCCATTGCCCTCTTTGATGTCAGCCCAAAGCCTGGTTGTATCCCTAACATGAAACCTATATTGTGGACAAGCCCTCTGAGTCCTCAGAACACCTTCTGTTTGGCCGCGGGCACAGGTGGTGTGGCCCAGTGGAGAGCGCACTGAGCTTAGAGTAGGGACACCTGGGCGTGTGTCCCATCCCTGTCTGCCATTTTTCTACCATGTGATCTTGAGCGAGTCGTTTTGTATTGCTGGCTTTCTATTTCCTCATCTACTATAACTCTTGACCACAGTGAGAGAATCAAAGGAAGTACAAGTAAAAGTGCTTTACACTGAATGGGGATGTGTCTGCTGGGATGCTTCCAGTGAACAAGTTAAAGAAAGCAAAACCCACTGGCTTAAATAATAAAGGCGATGTATTGATTCCTGTAACTGGAAAACCCAAAGCCTGGGCAGACACTGGCCCCGGGGCTCCCTGGGCTCCTCTCAGCTCTGTCCTCCTCCCGGTGCGGTGTCGTCCTGAGGCTTGGCTGAGGTGGCTGCAGGGGCCACAGGTTCTCGCTACACCCACAGGAAAAGAGAGGTCCTTGAGAAGGAGGGGGAGATGTCCCCAGATCAGCCCCCAGGCCTGCTGCTGTATGTCACACGTCTGAACTGGGCCCCATATCTGTTATGGTCTCTGAGGGGGCCTCCAGTGAATAACTCCTTGTCTCTATCCGAGTTACAAAAATTTTGATATATAAAACAAAAGAGTTAAATAGTACTTTTAATCCTGATACTGTTGGAGGCCATTGCCTAGGGTGAGAACACGGTGGGCCTCCTTCCAGAACCCCCCAGTAAGGATAGCCTGCTCACCCAGTTGGGGTCTCCCCATGTGGGCAACCTGTCAGCTGAGTAAGTCTCCTGGTCTGGAGAAGCAGAGGTGACTGCGTGCTCTCCATGGGCAGTTCACTCAGACAGGAAGAAGAGCTGAGCTGGGCTGAGCATGCCCAATTTATTCTTCCCTGGTTTTCATTTAGAGAGATTACTTTGCTTCTCCTGGGATGCAGTGAGTAAGGGGGTAGATAGAGGTCAGAAACCACATTAATGGATTTTCTAAGGGAAGGAATTATTAGGAAAGGGGAAGATACATTTCTCCTCCCCTAGCCCCTCAAATCTCTGTACCAGAACCCATCCATGTGGCCAGGAGACTATCGTGCACTAATTAGCTTAGGCCCGGTTTAACTGAACTAATCAGTATGGCGGGGGGGAGGGGGGTGCAGTGGTGGGATCACACCAGTCGGTTTGGAACATTATGGGGCCAATGTGGAGCTGTAGCTGAGGGGACTCCCCCGCACACTGTTCTGTGGGTACTAGACGATGGGAGTTTGGTACAAGAGATACTGGGAAGATAACGTTCACTTCAGTAATGTATGAAATAGTTTAGTGTTTATTAAAGCCAAGCACAATGACAAGAAGGTTTAATCTCAAAAATCAAATAAACTGAGATTTCCATTTCTGGCCACATTGGAGGAATTATACAAGAGTAACCCTTCTTCCATAAATAACTACAAAACTAGAAAAAAAAATAAGTGTTTTCAGACATTGGACAATAGCCAGTGGAGCCCTGCCATCATCCTGGCTTTCTGCCTGGAGGCATTTACTAGAACCCAGCACAAGGAGGAAGGCCCAAGGGAGCTCAGCAGTCTCACTGAGCTGGGCAAGCAAAGTCTTGACTGCAAGGAGGCTGAGGCATCTGGCATTTGTGGGGCAGAGTATTGAAGAGGAGAGCAGACACAAAGCTCTGGAAATCTCCCAGAAGGAGATTTTCATGAGGTGATGAAAATGTCCTGGAGTTAGACGGAGGTGATGGTTGCCCAATTTTGTGAATATATTAAAAACCAATGCATCAGACACTTTATTTTTTTTTTTTTTAAGATTTTATTTATTTACTTGAGAGAGAGAGAGAGCACAAGAGGAGGGAGGGTCAGAGGGAGAAGCAGACTCCCCACTGAGCAGGGAGCCTGACGTGGGACTCGATCTTGGGACTCTGGGATCATGACCTGAGCTGAAGGCAGTCGCTCAACTGACTGAGCCACCCAGGTGCCCCCATTAGACACTTTAAAAGGATGGATTTTATGATACATGAATTACACCTCAATAAAAAAAAAAGTGGGGGGGGGCAAAGAGGATCCCCTTAAGTCTTTGGCTGAATACTAAGCTGGTCATGTGTAGGGTAAGACCCCAGAAGAACAGATAAAGAACAAATACTGGCGAATGGACAACAAGCAAGGAGCTGAATAACTACCAGATCATGTACAAGGTTGGAAGACTTTTGAGTTAGGACCACCCAGAACAAGAAACCTCTGTGAATACTGTGAGCTCTCAGGAGGGACTTCACAAAGATCATATCTTAGACGAGGGGTTAAACTATCCCTATAGCAAAGGCTATCCTAGATGTACTTTGACAAAGCTTTACAAAAATTGTTTTGAAAGTAGCAAGCACATCCACAAGTGAATGTCAGAACAAAATAATATTTTTAAAGAAAGACAGCAAATTCCAGTACTCAAGCACATATCATTCATAATGTTCAGCATCTAATGATACATTTTTTTAAATCAAAGGGAAAAAAATGCAGTTGATAGACCTGGAAATGGTAGCGATGGTAGAATTAGCAGGCACAGACTTGCAAACAGCTTTTATTTGAAGAAATAAGGACTGAACGTTTTGCAAATAGGATGAAAGGTATATACAGATATGAGAATTTCAACAATGACAAGCAGAATAAATGCAAAGAAAATCACACCAGGCACTTCAGAGAATGGCTGAAAACTAATGATAAAGAGAAAAAAAAATCTTAAAAGCAGCCAGAGGAAAAGAATTACACATAGTGGAATGAAAATCAGGATGACTGTGGCTTCTCATCAGAAACAAGGCAAGCCAGAGATAATGGAAAAATCTAACCAACCTTCCTTCTGTAGGCAAGGAAATTGTGGCTCACAGAGATGAAGATATATGCCTGAGTCATTCTGTAGAGTGGAGTTAAACTCTGGTCTTTTGACTCTAAAGTCTGATTGTTTTTTTTCTTTTTCCCAGTTTGCCCCTTTCTAACTTATTATGACAATATCAGTAAAGTTTTTGTGAGAATTAACATGTTGATTGTAAAAAAAATTAATATATGAAAGTGCTAAGAAGTAAGTAAAAATAACCTGAAATCCTCCCATCCATTGATAATCATTCATAGACTGGTAACAATGCATAAATAAACATGCATCTGTATACAATGTAACGAGCATGGATCAAACTCCATGTGACTAAGACTGCTAATTGCCTGCCAAACATATATTCTCATCTCCTCCCTTGGTAACAGGGGCTTTGGGCATTATGCCCAGTTGCAAAATTCCCTTTCCCAGGCTCCCTGACTGATGGGAGTGGTCAGGTGATGTGGCATGCTAGGGCTCCTGGCAAAGCTGCTGTGGCCCCCCCTCCCCAGGATTCCCAGATCATAGGAATGATGGCTGAAGCTCCAGGAGTCATATTATGGCCTTGAGGGTAGAAACTGCCTTCCAAGGATGGCGGAACAGAAGCACTGAAAGATCCAGACAGAGCCTCTGATGATTTCCAGGAACTGCCATCCCAGCCTGGATTGTCTGTTTCTAGCTTCTTTTTTGTAAGAGAATAAACCATGAGTCTGTTTAAGTCATTGGGCTTAAAGAACTATGTACCCCTGTGGAGGTTTTCAAGTTGACATCTATAATTTTTTATAAGTTTAAATAGTTGCAAAGAATGTAATTCTGACTTATTGAAACCTTTTACATTCTAAAGCTGTCACATCACTTTAAAATGTATTTAAAGAAATAAAAACTTCATAGTAATCTAATACCATCATTTAAAAAAATACACAAGCAAATGTGGTATAGATATACAATGGAATGTTTTTTTTGTTTTTGTTTTTTTTTTTTTAAGATTTTATTTATTTATTTGAGAGAGAGAATGAGAGAGAGAGAGCATGAGAG
>NW_022589732.1:17634086-17716340 GCF_004348235.1 Phoca vitulina | reverse complement strand
AGTTGGTTAAGCGACTGCCTTCGGCTCAGGTCATGATCCTGGAGTCCTAGAATCGAGTCCCGCATCAGACTCCCCGCTCGGCGGGGAGGCGGGGAGTCTGCTTCTCCCTCTGACCCTCCCCCCTCTCATGCTCTCCCTGTCTCATTCTTTCTCTCTCAAATAAATAAAATCTTTAAAAATAAATAAATAAATAAAATTAAAAAGATGAGATTGTGCCGTTTGAGACAACATGGACCGACCTAGAGGGTATTATGCTAAGTGAAGTACGTCAGACTGAGAAAGACAGATACCATATGATTCCATTCATAAGTGGAATCTGGAACAGACAGACAAATGAACAAACAAAGAGCAGAATCAGACCTATAAATACAGAGAACGAATTGATGGTTGCCAGAGGGGAGAAGGGTGAAGGGTAGAACAAAATGGGTGAAGGGGAGTAGGAGATCCAGGCTTCCAGCTATGGAATGAATAAGTCACGGGAATAAAAGGCACAGCATAGGGAACACAGTCAATGACATTGTTGATGGCAATGTAACGGGACAGGTGGGAGCTACACCTGTGGTGAACGTAATATATAAACTTGTTAAATTACTAATGTAACATTGTACGTCAACTGTACTCAAATAAAAAACACACGAACAAAATCTTTAGCAGTCAGATTTTAGATCATTCATTTTTTTTCTTGAACTCTTATGTCCATTCTATGTACCTTATAGAATTTCATTCTAACATGTTTTTTATGCTTAAAAGTCTTTTATAGATTACCTTGTGTCTCTGCAATAAGATTATACACACACACACACACACACACACACATATTAAAATCGTGTAACCATGTATCTTTAGAGATTGAAAATTTTGACCTGGATTGAACTACATTGCAATTTTAATGAATATACAATTGAGCAAAACAACATAAAGTTTTTATAAATAATAAACCTGTAACTTAAAAGTTGGATATCCATTTCTTAATAACATGAATTAGGCATTTAAAAATTAATTGGTTCATTTATCTGTGGTTGAGTATCATTTATCTGTGGTTGAGTATTATTGTTAGAACGAGACAGGGTTCAGCTAATTTCTCTCCCTGTTGATGGTTTTTGTAGAGGTAAGCCCTAGGAAACCTCATTCACATAAACAGGTAAATAGAAATAGAACTTTTTTTTTTTTTAAAGATTTTATTTATTTATTTGACAGAGAGAGACACCGCGAGAGAGGGAACATAAGTAGGGGGAGTGGGAGAGGAAGAACAAGCTTCCTGCGGAGCAGGGAGCCCAATGTGGGGCTTGATCCCAG
Source organism: Phoca vitulina (assembly GCF_004348235.1). Lineage (NCBI taxonomy): Eukaryota > Metazoa > Chordata > Mammalia > Carnivora > Phocidae > Phoca > Phoca vitulina. The sequence goes on along the minus strand of NW_022589732.1, from coordinate 17,715,044 downwards.
GACCCTGGGATCATGACCTGAGCCGAAGGCAGATGCTTAACCATCTGAGCCACCCAGGCGCCCCTAAGTAGAACATGTTTTGTTATAGCATTGTCATATAATTCTTTGAACTTTTTATGAGATACATGCTAAAAATCACAATGATATATATATCAAAAAACCATTTTTAACATTCTATCAGCTAATCCTTTGACTAAGTCCTTCTTTAGTTTTGTTGAAAACAAAGAATTAGAAACCATTGATTTGCAAACGATTTGCAACTCAGTCATTAGAGTAATTCACATTCTCAGTTTCTGGGAAGTATATCACAAAGGCTATGTACCAAGACCTATCAAATGACTATTAATTACCCTCTCATTCCTTCACAGGGCGACATTTGTTTAAACTGACATTCACAAAAGGAGTTGGGAAGAATCCAAACATAAATTTCAATTTGCCTTTATCAACATAATATTTTTGATGCAATGCCTTTGTCACAGTGCAAGCTTTCAACATATTTTCATCCAAACCTTTGGAAAATGTCCACTGAATATCCTAGCTGACAAAGCTGGTTCTCATTGCCAAATCAATTAGCCAAGTCAAGTTTCCTTATTTTGAAATATGACGAACACTCAGAAAAGTCTATAAAGCAAAACTTTATGGGTCAATAAATAATTAAAAAGCAAACGCATTTACTTATCACTCTTTGCCAGCATCTCTGAAACCTCACCTCATGCCCCTTCCTGCTGACCTCTCCCTCCCATTCTCCTAAAGGATACTGGGGCGCCTGGCTGGCTCAGTCGGTAGATCATGCGACTCTTCATCTCGGGATCATGAGTTTGAGCCCCTAATGGGACGTAGAGATTACTTAAAAAAAAAAAAAAAAAACCCACCAAGCAACTATGTATAACTTTCTCCTAGAGGATACCACTATCTTGACTTCTATGGTAAGTATGCTCTTCTTTATAATTTTGCCATATGTGTACTCATTCCTAAACAATACAGTTTTGCCTCATTTTGAATTTTTATAAATAGAATCTTACTATGTGTGTGTTTTTTTGAAATGTGTATCTTAATATCGTTTGAGAAATTCATGCATATACTTCTATGTAGCAGGAGTGTGCTACAGTTTTGTTTTGGTGTAGTTGACCGTTGTATGAAGTTACCACAATATACTTGCCCATTCTGTTATTAATGGACATTGGTGTGATTTCCAGTTTGGGGCTGTAGGAATCCCATTGCTATGGTTGTGCATTTTGTTCCACCAAACATCGAATTGCTGAATTCTAGCGTGTGCCTGTCTTCAGTTACGGTACATAGTGCTAACCTGTTTTCCAAAGTGGTCATACCAAAATTACACTTCTACTCTCAGTATGAGAGTTCCCATTGCTTCCCAGCCTCACCCACACTTGGATTCATCAGTTCAAACAGTGTATATTGGTATGTTTTTGTAACGCCTATATATTTGTCAGCCTTTGTACTTTTGTACTTCCTGCCCATTCTGGTGGGCATATAGTGAAATCTCACTGTGATTTTAATTTGCATTTCTCCGATAATAAGTGGGGCTGAGTTCCTCCTGTGAATTGTTTGTTCAAGACTCTTGCCATTTTTTCTCTTGAACTATTTGTTTCTTGCTGTTTTGTAGGAGTTCTTTTTATATTTTGGATGTGATCCCATCATCAGTTATATGCATTGCAAAGATCTTCTCCCATTCTGTGGTTTGTCTTTCAATCTTTAAATGGCTGCTTTGGATGAACATGAAGTTCTTAATTTACTGGGATCCAAATAACCGTCTTTTCCTTATTGGTTAGTCTTTCTGTGTTTTGATTAGGAAGATTTTTTTTTCTACACTAGGGCCATGAAGATAGTTTCCCATATTACCTTCTAGAAGCTTTATTGTTTTCTTTTACATTCAGGTTTACAATATACCTGGAATTAATTTTTGTGTGAAGTGTGAAGTAGATATTTCATTTTTTTTCTCACTGTATGGATACCCAATATCTAGCATTATTTATTAAAATACAGTTCCTTTTCCACTCTGTTTGAGAGCCACATTTGTTAAATTGTGTGTGTGTGTTTGTATGTGTATGTGTGGGTGTGCTCATGCCTTGCAAGATTTCTGGGTCTTCTGGTCTATTCTTTGGGTTGATTTGTCCAACCCTGTGTCAAAACAACCCTGTTTTAATTACTGTGCTTTTATAACAGATCTTGATATGAAGTCAAGCATGTTGCCCCAACTTCTTCTTGAACATCTTGGAATTGTGTTAGTTTGAGTCCTCCAAGAAGCAGACACTAAGATGGCACTAAAAATTAATAACTAAATGTCATTAAGAGAAATGCTTATGTGAGAGAAACCGGGGAGGGCGCTTCCTAAGGCCGGGAAGCTGTTGGACTGCCACACAATCGGCTTCCAAGTAAAGCGAAGAGAAAATTGGGTGGAATTGGAAGCAACTGTGTCGTCAGAGAAAGGTTTGATAATACTGGAGATTCCTAAAGCTAAAGCTGGCAATCAGAAGGGTCCCTGCCTCCCAAGAGCAGGTCTGCTGTAGTTTCCCTAAATGCATGCGGTCACTGGGGTCCTTGGTGGGTTATTTTCGTTGTAGTTGGAGGTCTGCAAGACACGCTTGTGGCAGCCACAGTCTACCCTTGTGGTGGGCGGATTTACTTCTCCACACAGGTTTGGAAAAGTTCTTTATTAGGATTTGATCAAGATTGCATTAAATATACAGAACAGTTTGGGAAGCATTGTTATCTTTAAAATAGAAGTCTTCCAATCCACAAGACTCATTCCCAGCTTTGTGTATTTTATATCTTCTTTCATTGATCATCTTAGTGTTTCATTGTTTTTCTGCAAGGTCTTATACTCAGATGAATTCCTAAGTATCAGGGTTTTCTTTGTTTTGTTTTTTGCTATTTGTTGCTAGTATATATAAATGCAATTGATTTTTGTCTATTGAGATTTTATTAAACAACCTAAACTTATTATTAATTCTGACATTTTATTTGCACATTATTTTGCATTTTCTCTGTACACAATCAAATTATCTGTTCCTGATTGTTTTTATTTCTTCCTTCTTCATCCTGTGTCTTTTATATCTTCTTCGTGCCTTTTATACCGGCTACTTCCTGTACCATGTTGAATTGAAGGGAATGTGTTTGTCTTGTTCCAAATCTCAAAACGGAAAATTTTCCACATTTTATGAGTAGATTAGATTATGCTGAATGCTTTTTGTTTACTTCCCCAGATCCATTCTCCATACTTTTCCAGCTGTACTGTACCCCAAGAGGCAACTTGGGGTAGGGACTGGGTCAATGGGCTCCATTGCCCTTTTGGTTTAGATTGGTTGTGGCCAATTATAGGCACTGTTGTGAGATAGGGTAGGGAGGAGAATTGCGCTGAGGTATTTAGTCCCCAGACTACCTCACTGCCATGTCACGTAGACGAGGTGTGTCCTACCAAAGGCCGCAGCTTATGTCATGTAGCCCCCTCCATATAGCCACTCATCCCATTTTATAGTAGTTGCTCCCTTCTCTCGCCTCTTCAGTTCCTTCTGCCCATTACTAGTTCTAGGATACTACATTACACCTTGTTAGTTTCTTTAAATGCTCCCCCACCTTTGTAAGCAGTCATTGTATTAAACTCTTCAGGTCACCCCATCTGAGGCTGCCACCTGCCTTCTAGAACAATCTAGAATTCTTGAATCTCTAGAACAATCGAAGTCTATGTACATTTTATCAGATAACAAAGTTTCCTGTTATTCCTATTTGTCTGAATTTTCTTAAAACGTGTGAATCCATGTTGAGTTTTATCGAATGCTTTTTATGAATCTATTGAGATGGTAGCGTGATTTTTATCCTTTATTTAGTTATTGTGGTATATGGCACAGTGTTAAGCCGTCTTTGTGTTCTTAGAATAAAACTCAGTGTGGTCATGGTGTATTATCCTTTTTAGAGACAGTTGAAATTAACTTGCAAATATTTTATTAATGAATTTTGCCTGAATAAAATATTAAATCTCAAGAACAAGATTTGGCCCATAGTTTGCCTTTCCCTTAGTATTTCTGTCAGTTTTGGTATCAAAATTCTGTAGGCTTCATAATATGAGTTGGACTGTGTTTCTTCTTTTTCTAATATCTGGAAAAATTTGGCATTATTTCTTTGTAAATGTTTAAACTCCATGTAGAAGGCAGATGAACAGAAAATTGAGGCAATTCGAATTTATATGCTCAATAACTTAGCCTCAAATACATAGTAAAAATTGACAAACTAAAAGAAAAAATTGACAATCATAATCAGATTTTAACACACTTCTCTGTGTAACTGATTAGGTAATTAGACAAAAGTAAAAAAGATTTAGACACAATTAGCAAACCAGAGCCAATGGATATATGGAACATAGCACCCAATAACTTTAGAACACACGCTGTTTTCAAACTTACATAGAATATTTATAAAAACTTGACCATATCCTGGGCCATAAAGCAAGTATCCAAAAAAATGTCAAAGGATTAAAATAATGCAGAGGGTTTTTTCCCCTCCCAATATTAAAAAAAAAAAAAGAGAAAGAAATGAACTAGAAAAAAAATAATTAAAAACTTTACCATAAATTTGGAAATCTAAACCTTGCTTTTAAATAAACATAAGCCAAAGGAATAATCACAATGAAAATTGTGAATAATTTGAAACTGAATGATAATGAAAATACTATATACCAAAATATGTAGGTTACAGCTAAAGGTATGCTTATGGGGAAATGTATAGCCTTAAATGCATATATTTTAATATGTTATTCATATATTAGTTATAATAGTATAAATTTAAATACTAACAGTTTATATCAATAATAAATGACATGTTAATTAATTACTTAATATAGTTCCTAATATATTTTTTAAATAAATTATTTTTTTTGAAAGATTTTGTTTATTTATTTATTTGTCAGAGAGAGAGAGTAGGAGCATGAGCAGGGGGAGTGGCAGGCAGAGGGAGAGGGAGAAACAGGCTTCCCGCTGAGCAGGCAGCCCGATGTGGGACTTGGTTCCAGGACCCTGGGATCATGACCCGAGCTGAAGGCAGACGCTTAACCTATTGAGCTGCCCAGGAGTCCCTGTAGTTCCTAATATATTTAAGTTTAAATTTACCATTTTACCAGGCTCTTTCTGTTTTTCCTGCCTAGTGTAATTCCCCCTTTCCTCTTTTCTTGCTCTTTGGATTTATTGAGTATATTATCATTCCTTTCAAACTCTCTGTTACCTTGGAAGTTATACAAATTGTAATATTCTTTTGGTGTTGACCCCAGAAATTAGAACCTTCATCTTTGACTTATAAAAAACCTACTTATAAAAATACTTCTGTATTTTTTCATACATATTTTCCCTTCTCTGCTTCTTTCTGGAGAATTTTTTTTCTAATTAATTTTCCAATTCATTAGTTATCTGCTTAGGAATATTGACCTATCTATTGAATTATTACTTTTAGTTGCTATATTTTTCAGTTCTAGAATTCCTATTTGTTTCTTTTTCGAGTCTGGTATGTCTTTTTGTTTTTTTGTTTTTTTGGTTTTTTGGTTTTTTTTAATGTTTTATTTATTTATTCATGAGAGTCAGAGAGAGAGAGAGAGAGAGAGAGAGGCAGAGGCAGAGGGAGAAGCAGGCTCCCTGCCTAGCAGGGAGCCCGATGCGGGACTCGATCCCAGGACTCTGGGATCATGACCTGAGCTGAAGGCAGACGCTTAACCATCTGAGCCACCCAGGCGCCCTGGTATGTCTTTTTGTAGTTTCTAGTTCTTTCTTTGCTAGCATTGCTAATTTTTTTTCTTTTATCTCTTTGAATGTAGTAAGCATAACTTTTTAAGAAAACTTTTTATTATGGAAATGTGTGTATGTATGGATCTATGTATCAAAACATACATATGAATCATAACTCATATGCATCACACACATATCAAACCAACATAATGAATTCTTATGTGTTCATTGCTCTGCTTCACTAAATATCAATATTCTTTCATCCTTTTAAAAATATATTCTTCCCCCTCTGCTGTTGTTCCTGACCTTCTCCTCCTCCCTCTGCCCCTCCTTCCCTCCCCTCTGCCTTCCCTCCCTCTCCTCCCCCCCTCCTCCAGACCTTCCTCCTCCTCTCCTTTTCTTTCCCTTCCTCCTTCCCCTCCCTCTTCTCCCCCCTCCCTTATCCCCCTATCCTTCCTTCTCCTCCTCCCCTTCCTTCTCCTCCTCCCCTTCCTTCTCCTCCTCCCCTTCCTCCTTCTCCTCCATCTTCTCCCCTTCCCCTCCTCCCCTCCCTTCCTCCTCCCCCCTCCCTCCTCCTCCATCTCCTCCCCTCTCCCTCCTCCTCCTTTCCTTCCTCCTCCTCCTGCCCCTCCTTCACTGGAGTAATTTAAAGCAAATCTAAGACATTGGTATATTTCTCTAACAGATCCAGACTTAAAAAAAAATCATAACCACAGAATCATCCTACCTAGCAATACTAATACTAATTCCTTAATGTCATCTACTACCTTGTGCAATTTAAGCTAGTTGTGGCTTGCTTTGGTTTTATCATCATATGTCTGAATTTTTCACTGGGTTGGTCAAGAATTTAATAAAGCAAATAGAAATTTCCCTCAAATGCTGCAGTGTGTGCAAGGGACCCCTGAGGCTCCACTCAGGTGCATTTTCACACACTGGTCTCAACCCCTTTCCTGCCTCTAGGCTGTCCACACGAGCAACACTCTCCCACGAAGAGTGGCTCTCCTTGGACATAGTGATTCTCACTGGGGAAAACAGACACAGCAGAATGGGGGTAGAGCTAGAGAGGGATCTGGGACAACTAGTTTGAAAAAGCACCTTGTCAAATCAACAAGCCCCTCTGCCAGAGAGGCGTACCTTCCTCCACAACCCCCAGGAGATTCCTGCTTGACCTCACGTCTCCCAGAGCGTGGACTGAGTGACACAGATAACATGCAGGCTGATTGTAGATGGACGCAGGGGTGGCAAAGGCAACAGTGCATCACAGGGTGAGACGGTGATTCTCCTTTCAGCTCTCCTCAATGCTTGGGACTACATCTCGTTTGGGGTTTATAGGTTTTCAGCACTGCTGGCCTTTGTTCATCTCAATTTTAACAAAGAGAAAACTGGGCCTCAGGCAGGTAGTCTCTGGTTAATGTTTCATAAATTGTTTGGTTTCCTTTGTGCTTATTTTTGTAGTTTCTCCTCCTTATGGCGAGGGATATGCCACAAGCCTGGCTTCAATCCAGAGCCCACCTTCTTAGGAGCTATTCTGCACTGTCTCTTTTAGGATAGTGATACTATGTTTCCTTTAAAAATTATTTAAATTAAAATGAGGTAATTTAAAGATAATTCTTAAGAATTAAAAAGTAGAGGTACTATGTGAAGGGGGCAAAAATTGGGACAGGGTCCTTGGGAGATCCAAGTTTTGGAAGCGTCAGCTTAGCCTAGGCTCCATGGTTCTGCTTCAAGGATAGCAAGTCTTCGGCTCTGCTCCAGGCCACAGCCGGGGTCAGTGGAGAGCTAGCCACTGGAGGAGAAAGAGGACCCCATCTGGTTCCTATTTAGAAACTGTTGTAGGACAGCTCATCCTGGGTCCAGGCTGACTTATATCCTTGTATCCCTTTTGTATTTTTCACCATGAAATTGTATTACTGATTCAAACAGTGTGATGTGATGTGATGTGATGTGAAATGATAGGACAATATAAACCAGGGCTCTTCCCAGCAAACCTAGCATGTGGTTAAGAGCCGTCATGAGAACGAATGCGTTAGTACATGTCAGCATTTAGAACAGGGCCGCACACTACAGCAGTGTGCTTACGGGGGCGTTGAGGGTGGGGATGGTGAAAGACGGATGCGACCGTGCTGAGGGCTAAGGAGAGGGGGCTCTCAAGCAGTCCCGGAAGAAGCAAACCCTTAATGAGCTCCTACCGAGGCAGCTCAGCATCGATCTGCCTGACGAGTCTCAGGACTTGCTTCGTTTCAGGCAGTTGCACAGATGTGCCCGAGCCAGCGGGGGAGGGCCACATGTTCCGCCTTGGTGTCAGGGAAGAAATGTCTGATCTGGGCCCGCCAGGCATCACCGGTACGGGATTCCACGGCCACGGGGATGGAACATTCATGGGATTCCGGGTCAACATTCGTCAAAACCCTGCCCTATGTTGAGAGCTGCACAGAGCTGGCTGATGAATCAACGAGTATATGTTCCAGAGATGGGCACCATCAGGCAGAAGCGGGCTGGAGGACATGGAGTCTTCCATACCTCTGAACCAGTGAGCCTAAGACCAAGAGAACAGGATTAGCCGGGAAGCCAGGCCGCCCAGGGAGACCAGGTGCTAGGAGCTGGGACACGTTTCCACTCTTCTGCTGGGCCCTTGCCTTCTGCAGAGCTCTACAGGCTACCGCAGACCCTTCAGTGGTTCAAGGGCAAGGCCTTGTCTAGAAGGGACATGGGCATGCCACTTATCCCGTGTCTAGCCCTGCACAAATCATTTGTTCCTGAGTCTCGGCTTCCTCATCGGTACATGCGGGCTGTAGTATTACCTACCTTGCAGGCTCGTTGTGTGGATCAAGTTAGATAAGGTAGGAATGGTGGCCGGCACGGAGCAAGTGGTCAGTCAGTGATAGAGCCATGTGTTATGATGTCATCTCTGCCACGCTGGGGAAGGCAGCGTTCTAGAGCCTATTGGACAGATGAGACCAGGCTGCAAGGAAGTGAAGGGACGACCCCAGGACATATGGCTGCTAGAGGACAGAGCCCTATTTCAAGCCCCAGTGCCCTCTACTCTAGATGATACGTCCCGGGCACAGCATGATGTCCGGCCTAGGGGCCCTCTGAATTGGCCACAAAATGGAACAATGTAGTTCAAGACCCAGATTGCAGCCTAGGAACCCTGTATGCTCAGATAGACCAAGATTGGTGTATTCGATTTATGCCATTGCTATGGACAAAAATGTGGCCAAAGTATTGGGCTGGGGGTGGACAGATGATTAGTAAATTGAATAGAGAAGAACTTTATTTATACCTTTGTGGCTAAAGCTGATCAGCTGGGTTTTCAATGAAATATTTCACTTGGTGTGTGCTGTGTGTTTTGTAGCGAGAGACCTACAGTGACAGTTCAGCAGAAGGCTCTAGAATCGCACTGCTTGGATTCACATCCTGGCGCCACCACCGAGTAGCTAAGCGCGTGGCTCTCTGGCAAGGCTCACCTTCCTCACGTGTAAGACTCTGATGATAGAGCTGTCTATTTCACAAGGGGTCTACCAATGAAGGTGAGGTTGGATTGAGGCTGTGCGGTCTATGGCACTTAGCATGGGGCCTGGCAAATAGGAGGTGCTCCATCATGGAAGCTATTACCATTATTAAGACACACAATGTCATTTAAACTTACAAAGCATTATCTTTGCAGCCAAATATCAATAGATATTTCTCCCCACTTGTGGACATGAATGAGAGCTTGGTCTGGAGCCCTGGTGTCTAAGCAACTGGATGCCTATTACCTTTGCAAAGCCAGCCTCTGCAACCTGGGTGTCCCTGCGACCATCCACCCCACCCCCAACCTGCCCCAGACACATGCTGAGCACAGAGAGGTTCTCCATACTGGTCTTCCCGCTAGAACGGACTATGCCACCCATCCGCTGGGGGAAGTTGTTTCTGGGGGATGGCCCAATGACCATGCCTGGGTGTGGGGCCAAAAAAAACGGAGCCAGGAGGACCCTGTTGGACGGATTCCTGGCTCTGACTTGAGCAGTGCCCGTTCTGCTTATAGGTGGTGCTTTCAGGGAACTTTCCAGACATGTAATTATTGATTGGATGCTGGTAATACTCAGCAAGATTTAATACAGCTGATCCTGGGTAGGTCCTTTAGCCCCTCACTGACTCAGTTCTCATCTCAAAACTAGGAATAAAAATACCTGCCCTCTAGGCCTTTATAGCTACCGAATTAGCTCCTAAGCAAGATGCTCTGTGAATGGAAAGACTCTCACACACGTACATTCTCACGCACACGGGTTACTAGTGATGGCTTTGCCCGTCTTCCCACCTGGGTGGGCTGCTGGTAAGATGGGAGGCCCCAGAAGTCCCTTTTTCCTACATTAATTTGTTCGTGTAAACTCCCCTCTTGACTGCAGCCTCCAGAGAGGAGGGCCGGTGTGCTGCTTGCTGGGCAGCAGGAGATGGACCATTAACTATGGCGGTGATGGTCCTACTGATCCATCACGCCAGTCAGCTCAGGAGGGGACATTTTCCAGGTGGGAGATTCATGAGCAAAAGGTAATCTCTCTCTAAGGGCAGACATGTCAGAGCCAAGCGCAGCTCAGGTGTTTGCTCTGGGAGGGGAGAGAGGGTGCCGGTAACTCCATCCCCCCTCCTGCGGAGTCTGGGTGGCTTGGCGCCGACTCGGATGCCCAGGGCTCTGCCCTCCTTGGGGCTTCTGAATTGGCCCCTGGCACCGCCTCCGGTCCTGGCGCTGTCGCTGATGATGCCCAATCAATAATTGCAACAGCAGCAGTAATGATAATACTCATAATGAGGGCTTTGTGTGGTCAGGTTGTTTCACTTAATTCTCATGACATCCCAGCAAGGCAGGTACGATCATCATTCCAGTTTTACAAGTTGGGAAACTGAGGCACGGAGCGGTGAAGATGTGCCATGTTACAGACTCATGGGCCGGGTAAGTCAGGATTCCAACCCTGGCAGTCTGACTCAGAGTCTAGACTTTTTGCCCGCACCCCCCGCCCCCACCTTATGCGCTGACCACCGCTTGGCTGCAAAGGAGGGAAGGAAGGATGGATGTCTTCCAGGCTATGAGGACGAAATGAGAGACTGTGTGTGAAAGTGGGTTATAAAATGTCAAGGGTCAGTGTGTACTTGAGTTTGTCACTGTTAGACCAGAGGTTGTCCCCTGAAGAAAGAAGCTTGTGCTCTCAGGGCTGGGACTCCTGGGACTCTCCCCTCCACCCTCAGGGCGCCCCTGCCCACAACTCTGAGGCTGCTCTTTCTGTCTGGGGCACCCGGAGAACAAACGCACAGCTCAGAATCGGGAGACGGGGAGCCCTCTGCCCTTGACCAGCTCATTGCCGTGTACGATCTTAGGTGAGTTGGCCTTTGTCTCTAAAGAGAAGGCGGCCCTGCCCTGGCCGGCTGCAGGGCTCCGAGGGTCTGCGAGAGCCTTTGTGCCACAGCTCCCAGTTCCGTAGCCTGATTTCAGGCACCACACAGCCACAGGGATGGGTGGGGACCGTCCTGGATGACACAGACCCAGAACACTTCCATCACCGCAGAAGTGTTCTACTAGACAGCATTGCTTGAGAGTTTACTATTTGTTTGCAGTTTTTTTCTTCTGAGGTAGAATCCTATCACCCCAGAAATTTCCTTCACATCCCATCTCTGTCAATCTCCGCCCCCCAACCCCGCAGGTAACTGCTGTTGGTATTACTTTTTTAAACCGTGAATTAGTCTTGCCTGTTTATGAAATATTTTGGTTGGCACGGCAAAGGTCCCCTGAAAGCTTGCACCATTTTTCACTCCTCTCAGGAGAACAAGAGTCTTGAGACTAATGATTCCCATCTTCTCTCCTCCTTGCTTCCCTGGCTTCTCCCACATCCAACAGGCAACATGGAATAGAGCTGGTCTTTGGGAACTTGAGGATGGTCTGCCTTCAGCTTGAGGGAACCGACACCATTCCACCTGCCTCTGTTTATGTTTGACCTGTGGGGACTGGGCTGTGTCCCTTTCTAGGAGTAACTGACTGTCATTCCTGGTGTTGGCTTTCTGCCACCCTGCGCAGGTCTGCCGGGCAAATGGGAGTGGGCGAGGAGACCAGAGGCGGTCACCTTCTAAGGACTGCCAGAGAGGGGGTTGGCCCAGAAGACATTGCTCCTGGTCACCCCCCCCCCCCCCCCCGCCCGGGCTGGTTGGCCGCTTGTGGTCCTGATCCCAGAGTGGGGGATTACAAGAGATTTGAATTAAGTCTGAGCCGGAAAGTGGGAAATTACTTTTTGCTTAAAATTCTGGGTAAAGAAACACATGTTACGTTTTTGCTTCAGATCAGTTGAAAAAAGTCTCAAGTAGGAAAAACCAAATCCAACTTTTTGCATAGATGTTATCACCAGGGCTTGGAAAATCCCCAGGTGTCGGCCTCTCCCAGTCACCGCCATCCCCGAGGGGTGGCCAGAGAAGGCATCCGCGTGCTGAGAGCCAGCTAGAAGGACAGGACCTGTGCTTCCAGGGACTTCTGAGCTGGCACAGAATGCCTTTAATTGACTTTTCCTGGGTGACGGAAGGGCCCCCACTGGGTCGGGGGGCGGGGGAGGGTGCAAGGATAAATGTCACAGCACAGTGCTGGAGACTTCTGGAGCCATCAGAGGGATGGGGGCTGGCTCTAGCACCCAGCAGGAGGGACCTCTCTGCAAAGGCTGGAAACATCACCTCCTGCTGTCTGTCGGTCTGCTCACTTCTCACTTCTCCCTTCTGTGTGCTGACTGGCAGCTGTGCCAAGATGAAAGAAAAGGGACTTGTGACCTGGATCACAGGAGGGGAAGGAAGGACAGTTGAGGACGCTGGGGCTGGGAAGGAAGTCAGGAAGGTTGAGTCTGGGAGCTGCCTGAGGAGCTGGAAGCAGCACATCCCTGGAGCTGACGGGAAGGAAGCAGGCCTGGAACGGTGAGGGGTCTGGGGGCTCACCTGGCAGCAGGACCATGGGGACCCCTGACAACACACGGTGGCCTGGCCACAAAATGACACGCCAGGAGTCCTCTGTGGAAAGAGAGACCTTTTTTGCTTCCTGGGCAGGGCCCCCTAAGTGACTGTGTGCAAGTGCACGTGTGCGTGTGTGTGTGTGTAAGTGCACGTGTGTGTGTGGGTGCGCACGTGTGGGAGTGTGGCAGTGAGAACCTCTGAGGCTGACCCATGGGCTTCAAGGTCCCTCTGCATCACAAGCTTCCACAGAAAATTAGGAAGTCCTAGAGGTCTGTGTTCAGGGGGGTCCCAGCCTCTCCTTCCTTCCCTCTCTGTGGCCCCAGAATTCACGGCATGGCCCTGTAAGTCCTGTCCATCCAGGGGGGCCACCTGGCCTGCCTGGCCCTTTCCCTTCCCTCCACCCAAGCACAGACTCAGAGAGAGAGAAAACTCTTTCCCTCCCTTCAGCTGGGACCTCAGCATTATCAACCAACTGTCACCAAACTTGAGTTTGAAATCTATATTTTGGCACCAGTCACCCACAGAGCTCAGCCCTGGATCTGCCAGGCAGGAGGGTCAAATCCTAGCCATTCAACAAGGGGCAGCGATGGGCAGCAATAGGGCTGGGGGTGGGGCACTGTTATGTTGGGAAGTATTAAATAAATGCTTTCTTATTTTGAATATGGAGCTATGTTCTACTATAGATTGGTAGAAACTCAGTAGAAAAGTAGTAAGCTCTCTGTCACTGGCGATATTCAAGCTGAGACTGGATAAACACTTGCCAGGGATCGTGTGTGTGTGTGTGTGTGTGTGTGTTTAAAGGAGGAATGGCAATACACATAACTATTGTAAGTTTGCACTAGATGAATGCTTCCCTTCATGTGCTGTCTTCCAGGTTTTTGACATATTGGTGTCCTGTTCATTTATACACTATTTTTTCTTTAAATAATTCACTCTTTTGGACATAAATGTATGTTTAAAGAAAACTTGAAATCAGTATCATAAAGGGAAGCCAGAATTGCATGTTATAAATAGAAAATAATGCTTAAAAATTCACCATTGCCACGACAACAAACTAAAGCAGTATTACCAAATCCTAGCTGGATACTGTTGCCCACCACGTCGTCTGGATCCAGATGGAGATGGCAAGATAGACCTGCTCCCATGAAGGCTTTCTCCTTGAGATCGTCAGAACGGTTGGGAATGAATTGAGAAGTGAACAGCCTCCTCCCTGGGTGATTCCATCTAATGCCTGCTCCCTTGGCCCCACTCCCAATCACCTGGACCAAGTATACCTTGGCCATTTCCTTCCCCCTGCTGGCTCACCCCCATTCCACCAGGTGTAAAATGAGGTGTTTGATTGAAGAACAATTGCTAGGGTCCTTTGCAGCTCTAATATTCTTTCCAACTTCATTGTTAAGGATTTTCCACTCCCATATGATTTTTTTTTTCCAGGGGGCTTTCATCAGCCATTGTCCAGGGAAGGAGATGGGGTCACTGCCGCCTCAGCTCCTTGCTAGTTCCACCATGAGCACCTCCCAGTCCAGCAGGCAAAGCTTGCTTTCCTGTTGGCCTCCTGCTCCAAACACTCAGAGCCTCCCAGTGCCCCCACCTCATCCTCTCTGCTTCCATGTCTGCTTCGCGTAGGCTAAATGTCGGTTTGAAAAATAGGATTCCATTAAAAGATTATTGTCTGCTTCCTTACTCAGGCTTGTGAGATGGAGCCTGTCCTCATTTGATTTGGTTCAGGGGCACTTTCAAAAGAAGGGGTGGGAGGGAGCCAATTTATCACAGAGTTAGACATCGAGAGAAGAAGGTTTTATTCGGAGCTTTGTTTATACTTGGAAAAGTGCTTTGAAATATTTTCACCAGCAGGCAGTTGGCAGGGTGATGTCCTGGTAAGCACAGCACCCATTCCAGAATATAGCAACACCTGACTTGAAGCAAGTTCAGCATGTGAAAATTAGGCTGGAGGAAGGAAAAGTACATTAGTAGGTAATTAGGCACTTTACACAGGATGGGTTTCCAGAAGGAGCCCTTTAAACAGGCAATCCCTGGTGACTTTTAAATAAAATTCTATTTCTTCTGAGGGTATGGTATGGACTTAATAAGATGACCATGTTTCAACCAGATGTATTTTCGGGATGGACTTCCTTCTGGAAACCACTAATCTGCTTTCTGTCTCCATGGATTTGCCTATTCTGGGCATTTCACAGAAATCACACAATACGTGGCCTCTTGTGTCTGGCTTCTTTCACTTACCATGTTTCTAAGGTCCATCCATGTTATAGCGTGTATGAGAACTTCATTCCTTTTTATGGCTGAAAAGGAATATTCCATTGTGTGGATATGCCAGGTTTTATTCATCCATCCATCAGGTGATTGGCATTTTGATGGTTTCCACTTTTTGGCTATTGTGGATAATGCTGCTAGGAACGTCTGGGCACAGACGTTTTCATTTCTCTTGGGTACACACCTAGGGGTAGAATTGCCAAGTCATATGGTAAGTCTAAGTTTAACCCTTTGAGGACCTGCCACACTGTTTTCCGCAGGAGCTGCACCACATTACATTCCCCCCAGCAGTGTACGAGGGCTCCAGCTTCTCCATCTCTTCACCCACACTCATCGTCTTTGGTTTTAGCCACCTGAGCGGGCATGAAGTGGAATCTCCTTGTGATTTTGATTTGCATTTCCCTACTGCACACCTGAGACTTGAACCCACGTCACTCAATTCCCAAGTCACTGCTCGGTCCACAATATCAAAGGAAGAAAAGGAGGAGCAATGATAGGGGGAAGGAAAGTATCTTCTTCCACCATTCCCTCCAACTGTGTCTAAGGGAGATGGATTTGGTCAAGGCCCCTGTATGAAGACTTTATTGAACATAATAAGAGGATGGGACAGTCTGTCTTAGATGGTACAAAAAGCCCAGACCAAAATAGCCTTAAGAAGGTGAGGGCAGAGAGGACTCCATGGAAACGTGGAAGCAGTTTATTTAAGATGTAATAATAAAAACCAAAACCAAACCCGTAATGGTACCCAATGGACAGTAGACATTGATACTTTGGTAGAGTAAAGGAGCACAGTGATCCTCAAGGGCATGTGTCGTCCACTCCCTCTCTCCTTCCAACCCTCCCCAGAGGCTTCCTGAGCCACAGAGCCACCATCTCTGCTTGGGCTGAGTCTGGTCCCCTGGGGAGGCTGGGGCAAAATACTGCTGAGACCCACTGCTCTTGTGGCTGGTCTGTCACAGGGTCATGCATTTTATCACTTTACAAGTGAATTACCAATCGATTTCGGTCTTTTTCAAAGGCTGATTACCATAGTTTCTACCTTTGAATCCTCAGTGCCTGGCATATAAATAGGCTTTCCAGAAAAGTCTGTTTAAGTCATTCATCCACCCATTTAACAAATATTTATCCAGCATCCATTTTGTCCTGGGTACTATTCTAGGCTTCAAGGATATGGCAATGAATGAAACAATTAAGAATTCCCTGCTCTCGTGAGGCTTACATTCTAGTAGCCAAAAGAATAAAGTGTACAAATTTGTATTTGAGACAATGAATGTGAAGGGAATTTGTAAGCCTTACCTGCTGTATACAATGAAGGATTATATTCATGAAGGAATGCTAGTAATACTAGCAACACAGCAGTTATGTGATGCATTGACTATGTGCCAGTCACTGTTCTAAAGTATATTATGAAGACGTGTATAATATAGACGAGGATTATGTACATAATATATATGAAGATTATGTATAATATATATGAGGATTATATACATAATATATATGAGGGTTACATAATGTGGATGAAGGCTATGTATATAATGTACATGAAGATCACATACAAGATGTACAAGGGTTATGTCCATAATGTATATGAAGATTATGTATATGAAGATTCAATGGAATGATAGACACACACACACACACAAAATGTAAGAATCCATTAATCCTCACAACAACCCTATAGGGTAGAAGTTATTATTATCATTTCCACTTTACAGGTGAGACAACTGAGGCACAGAGAGGTTAAGTAACTCGCCCAGGATCACACTGTGAGTAGGTGAGAAAGCCAGAACTTGAAGCCAGGCATGTGGCCACAGCACCTGTGTGCTTCACCACTGTGCTGTGGCCCCTCGCAGTGGGCAGGAAGCAGATAGGAATTTGGCATGAGCTGGCTTCCTGGGCTTTGAGGACTGGCTGCCATAGTTTCTTTTCATTGGTGTGGGCCTGGGATGTTTGGGTTGGTGGCAAGCCAGCCAGGCCACCAGAGTAAAGGCAAGAAAGTCCTTCAGGACACATTCCACCACCTCAGCCTGTGTGACCCATGACCTCATGCCCTGGAAGCTGACCCTCCCCTCCCAGAATAATGCTCCTTCCAACCCTCTTGCTGCTGTTCTCCTAGGTGTCTCTGTGGGAAACCCGTACTCATTCCTGGCAGCCGCTGAGTGCCCTCGTGGCTGGGGCAAGGGGCTAAGCGTCAGGAATCTTACTTCCGTGCCTTGTCTGCTCAGTCACCCAGGTAGGGCAGAGAGCCTCCTGGAAGCTGCAGGGGAGAGGAGGGGCGGGGAGCTGGGGGACTCACTGGGGTTTGCTCACATTTTCTCCCTGATGGGGTGAGTGTCTGCTGGGTTTCTCCCTGTAAAGGGCGGGTGGTCCATCAAAGGCTGCTCTCAACACCTTTGGTTCTGTCATTTAAAAACAGATGCGAGAAGTGCCTCTGAGCAGGAGTCTGGGGATGGAGAAACACGTTGAGGACCCTCAGACTCCAAGAGCTTAGGCTGCAAGAGCTTTCTGTTAAGCGGCAGGCAGGTAGGGCCAGCTGAATCTTGTTCACGGGCCACTGCCTGGGCCAGCGCCAGGCACACAGTAGGCGCTCAGGGAATGTTGAATGAAAGCGCTGACGAGGAGTGTGAACCCATCCTAGTTCAACCCTCTCCTTTTATAGGCAGGAAACTGAGGCCCAGCAAGGGAAGGTGACTCAGCTAAGCCAGTATTTATAGCCACGAAATGGGAGAGCCAGAGAGCCAGGCCAGGCCTCCAGCTGTGCACGTCAGCAGAGGTATTCTTTCCATGGCACCCGGTGGCCTAGGTCTGCAGACGCCTCCCCTAGAGGGAGAGGGAGCCCTTGCAGGAGTCCCCGCGTCTCCTCTCCCCCACACTCCCTCTGATCTCCAGGAACAGCTGCTCATTAGCAGCCCAAATTGGAAAGCCAGGAGGCAGGAAGGAGCCAGTTAACCTTTGCTGGAAGCAAAGGCAGGAGGGAAAGGAAGGGGAGTGGGAAAAGGGAATAATGACCATCACGGTATTGGCCATAACGTAGTGAAGCCCTACTACAGGCCTGGTACTGTGAGCAGGCCTTTTTGTGTGCATTATTTTTAATTCTTCAACATTCCTAAAATTAATGATTGCCCACAGTCAGATGATCCTGATGGCTGCTTAAAGCAGAGCAAATGACAGGAACTTTCTAAACAGAAGGGAAAAAAACATGCGTGGGCCCAGGGACCCCAGACAGGTGCTCAGGGGTCTAGTGCTCAGCCCAGCAGGGGGCAAAAGCTCCCACTTCATGAGTTGCGGGCTGTCTGTGGTCCTGGGGCCCACAGCCACAAGGTGTCAGGTTCCGATCCCAGCCCCACCACATGCAACTGAGTGGTGCCCTTTCCTACCCATAAAAGTAAGTGGACAAGAATACCTACCTCCCAGCGCGCAGAGAGGATAAAATGTATGTGCTGAAAAGGATCTCGAGTCCACAGTATGGCACACAGTAGGTGTTTGGTAATTGTTAGCTCTCTTTTCTCTCCCCAGCTGCAAACCAACGTCTACTTCCAAGAAAGATGATGGCCTTGCAACCTCTTCTAAGAAACCAACATTTTAACTGATGACTCAGAAACCACAGGTCTGGAAGCTCCAGCAGCTGCGTTCCAAAAGGTAATTGGGAGCCTCATAAAAACCCCTGACTTGTACACTTCAGAAGACTTGAAATGTCGTGACATTTTCCGGTTAATATATATGAAAGAACCTTGATAGAAGTTTCCCCACATTTGGTAACAATTCTGAAGAATTACCAATAATAGGTCATGAAGCTGAAAAGGACTTTTCTAAACTGCCGATGATAAAACACAGTTTGGTTTAAAAGCAAGAGTAACTGAGAGAGACAGTAGGGGGTAGAGAGGCTTCCCCTAGGTAGTCCCCGAAGGGCCTGACCGCCCCCTTCCTGGGCCGCCTCTCTCTGTGCAGGGAGCACGAGCTCTGGGGATACCTGTGCGGGGGCTGGGCAGGAACCCCTCGGGGCTCGGGGCACCCCCTGCGTGTACCCTGTGCGAAGGCTGGGGATGGGACGTATGGGTGGTGGGGGCTTGCTGTATGGGAGCCGGAATTGAGGAAGGACAGTGGGACCTCAGGCACCAGGTAAGGGAGTGGGGTCTGTGGCTTTAAGAGCCTTGTATTGTGGTGTCTCATCACCACCTTGAAGATACAGGGACGATCAGAAGGATCATTGTCTTCCCTAGATGGGATGAGGAGAAGTCCCAGAATGCCTCAGATTAACATTTTTATTACCTTTGCCAAATAAGGACTAGAACAGATTAAGTTTGGTTTCAGAAAAGCACTAAAAAAGTAATGTTTCTTCTATCTGAGTTTTGGGACAAAATTTAAACATGCTGCAGATGCCAGCATATTTAAGTGTAATGTAATAATACTGGATCTATACCTTTTTATTTTTCCTCTAACGATATAGCTGAAGCCCTCTCTCTTATCTGGTGTTATCACTCCTAGTTAAAGAGCACGTTAAGACAATCATTATAAAAATTTTATACACATACTTTAAATATTTTATTCTAATTTACAAACATGAACATATAATCATCTGGCTTTTTTAAAATTTATTATGGAAAATTCTAAATATATACAAAATAGGCAGAAGAGTATAATGAACCCTCTTGTGCCCATAATCCAGCTTCTAATATTATTGAATCATGGCCAAGCTTATTTTATCTATATCTGTCTTCCCAGCGTGCTATTACTTTGAAGCAGAACCAAATGTAATTTTGCTTAATCCCTGATATTTCAGTGTGCATCTACTATGGACTGAACTGTGTCCCTCCAAAATTCTTATGTTGAAGACCCAGACCCCGAAGTGATGGTTTTTGGAGATGGAGCGTTTGGGAGGTAATTCGGGTCAGATGAGGTCATGAGGGTGGAGTCCTCATGATGGGATCAGTGCCCTTGTGGGAAGAGACACCAGAGAGCTTGCTCACTCTCTCTCTTCACCCACATCCACCGAGGAAAGGCCACGTGAGGACATCATGAAGAGGGTGGCCATCTGTACCCCAAGGAGAGAGCACTCACCAGACGCCGACCTTGCTGGCACCTTGAGCTTCGACTTCCAGTCTCCTGAGCCATGAGGAAGGAACTCCGTTGTGCAAGCCACCCTGTCCCTGATAATTTGTTTTGGCAGCTGATGCTCCTAGAACATCTTTAAAAGACAAAGATTCTTTAAAACAAGCAACTAGAGCAATAATATTTCTGCACCTACAAACTGGACGGTTGACGCCTTCATTTCAGCAGGGATCAGCAGGTGGACTTCTGATGTAGGGCCAGGGCTCTTGTCTTGCCTGCGGTTCAGGCCCCGGGAGGCCCGTGTTGCCTTTCAGTGAAAACCACATCCCTAATGCATGATCTACAACTTGCGGTTTCAGGGTTCTTATTGCAGAATGAAAACTCAGAGAGATCTGGGGAGCTATGGTGGTAGAATCCTCCCAGGTAAGGTTCTTACTGTCTCCTGCCTTCTTTTATAGTTGTCTCACTCACACCTATTCTGCCATCATTTTGAGTTTTGTTTTTTTTAGAAATTCACTTTCACTGAGCATGTCCAAAGCATTCACCTTAGTTTTCACGGAAAGGACTCTGATTTCTGTGTTCAGACTTACTTGGTGTTTTGTAGTATTTAGTTACGAATTAACACCAGGCACAGCAGGCATGAGTAGGTTTGGGAACAAACACAGCCGATTCCTGCCAAGCATGCTACTCAGCTTGTGGGAGAAGGGCCTTGGAATGCTGGAGAGGGCCACGGTCATGCCACGGTGGGCTCGCAGAGGGATGGGGAGCATCACATGATTTGGTAAGTCTGGTAGGTAAAGAATGATGAAGTGAGCCTCTTCTGGCTTTTTTTAGAAATCTTTTTATTTTAGTGCAAATGGCTCCACATCATTCTTTTTATATCCTGCATAGTGACCATTGCATAGTTAGTCGTCCCATATGCCTTAACTTACATGTTTCTTGGTGGTAGACATGGAAGTTGTTTCTAGTTTTTATCTGCTCATTTTGCTTCTTTGCTAATAAGTAAAATGCTTGAGTAAGTCTCCTTGCGCATATACCTTCCTGTACTTTAACCAGTGTATCTTCAGGATGCATTTTTTTTTTTAAAGATTTTATTTATTTATTTGACAGAGAGAGACATAGCGAGAGAGGGAACACAAGCAGGGGGAGTGGGAGAGGGAGAAGCAGGCTTCCCACGGAGCAGGGAGCCCAATGTGGGACTTGATCCCAGGACCCTGGGACCATGGCCTGAGCCGAAGGCAGACGCTTAATGACTGAGCCACCCAGGCGCCCCTAGAGGATACATTTCTTAGTGTGGAATTGTTGTGTTAAACAAAAGATAGATATATATATTTAAAGCTTTTATTGATATTGCAAATTGTGCTCCAAAATCGTCTCACTAATTTATACTCCTGCCAGCAGTATGTAAAAGTGTGTATTGCGCACCTACCTGCTCAGCGACCATTACCAACCTTTTTCATCTTTCGTAGTCTGATCGATAGAAAGTGCTATCTTGCTGTTGTTTTTATTTTATTATTTATTTATTTAGAGTGAGCTTTAGCATTTTTTTCTGTGTTTAATGGGTAGTTGCACTTATTTTTCTATGAACTGTGTGTTCATATCCTTTGCTCCGCTTGTCTTTTTAAGTAGATTTATGAAACTCTAATTTAACAGTACTTGCCCTTTGCTTATCTTTGTGTGACATAAATTCACAGTAAGGTTTGGATGACTGTTCATCAGAAGTGTGTGCTCTCCCCTCTGCTGTGTGGAGTTGTCCCTGGGAAGAGGTCACCAGCTAGGGACGGCACTTTGCAGGCGGTTCTCCACTACGGCAGGTGGAGCCACGTGACTGAGCTCTAGCCAGTGGGCTGCGAGCCTGGAACACACACACACACACACACACACACACTCTCTCTCTCTCTCTCTCTCTCTCTCTCTCTCTCTCTCTCTTTCTCTCCCCCCTCTCCCTCCTGGCAGCTGGGTAGAATTTTTCACCAACCATCCTCCATGATCCCAAGGGTCAAAGCCGGCAAGGACTCTGTCAGCCTAGTTTCTGGATGATGTAGAGGAGGGGACCCGTTCTGTTCTGTGCTGTTAATTGAAACCACTGGTTAATTGAACCATTATGAATTTTACGGTTTATCTTTTTTTAAATAGTAGCCAGCCCCCTCTAACTAGTACACGAAATACCTAATAAGGAGCCTATTCTAACTTATATATCAAATATGTGTCGTGTTTGTCTTTTGACCTTTCCATGCTATTTATTTTTTAATCATACAGATTTATAATTTTTTTTAAACTTGGTCATTTTTTAAAATGATGTTTGCATTTTGTGTTATGCTTGGAGAGAAGCTCGCTACCCCAAGATTATTTTTTTAAGTCATTTATGTATCTTTTTAGAACATTTAGGATTTATATTTTTCATTAAAATTTTTTGCTTCATTTGTAAGTTAGTTTAGTGAAAGGTATAATGTGGGTTTCTAGCTTAGGTTTTTTTTTTTTCTTCCCCTTTAAATTGCTAAATTCCCCTTTAAATCCCCTTTAAATTCCACTTTAAATTTCTTCCCCTTTAAATAAATTCCATATGTTGAATAATCTAATTTTTATCACTGATTTGAATCACATTTTTGTCATTTACTGAAGTCCCATATGAGTTTAGATTTATATATGGACTCTGTTCTGCTTTGTGGATTTGTCTGTTCAGGCACTGTGCCAAAGTGTTTTCGTTGTTGCAGATTTATGATAAATACTTTTTTAAAAAAAGATTGATTTATTTATTTGGGAGAGTGTGCAGGAGCAAGCAGGGGAAGGGGCAGAGGGAGAGACCATCCAAGCAGACTCCTGCTGAGCACAGAGCTCCATCCTGCGAACCCATGAGATCAGGACCTGAGCCGAAACCAAGAGTCAGATGCTTAACCGACTGAGTCACCCAGGCGCCCCTATGATACATACTTTAAAATACCTGGTGAGGAAGTCTATCTTCTTTTTTCCCTATCATTTTCCTGGCTATTCTCATATTTGCTTTTCCAGAGAAACTTGAGAATAAGTTTGTGTAGTCAAGAGAAATTATGTTGATACTTTAACTGGAACTGCTTTGAATGAGGAAAACTGAATTTTTTTACAGCACTGAGATTTTGTATTCAAGAATATATGTCTTTTAATTTATTCAAATATTATTAAAATTTCTCACGGGAGGGTTAGAGCTTTTTTCGTACAGATGCTGCATGGTTCTTGTGCAATTCACTCTTAGATGCATTATCTTTATTCTTATAAATGGGATCTCTTCTTTCAGTAATCCTTTAATTGGCTATTGTTTGCATAAGAAGAAACCACCCGGGGCACCTGAGTGGCTCAGTCATTAAGCGTCTGCCTTTGGCTCAGGTCGTGATCCCGGGGTCCTGGGATCGAGCCCCGCATCGGGCTCCCTGCTCAGCAGGAAGCCTGCTTCTCCCTCCCCACCCCGCTAGTGCTCTCTCTCTCACTATCTCTCTCTCTCAAATAAATAAAATCTTTAAAAAAAAAAAAAGAAGAAACCACCCAAATCAATTCTAAAGCTTTTCAGTTGATTTGGATATATAATCATATTATCTTCAAATTGTATGAAATCTGCTCCCGCCTTTCAAATATACCGTATTTGCATCTTATGTTTCTCCTTATCTAATTGCACTGGCTTGGACTTCCAGAGCAATATTTAACAATGCCTTGTGTGGCAGATTCCTGTTCCTGAAGACCCTTAGAGGGGGTCCATTGCCATCCATTGGCTAAAATCCAACTCTCTCAGAAGAAGCAGGGCGAGTTTACTGTGGGAGGCCTCTGAGGACAAGCAGTAGCCCTTGCTAGAAAGGTGCTCCCTGACCATGCTCGGTCTAGTAGTAACCCCAGCTGCCTCAGCTCCCTAAGCCCACCTGCTTGGCCTCTCCTAGCACTGGCTATGTGGGGTGGACATACGCACTGTCTGTCTACCCAGTTAGCATGGAAGCTCTTCTGGCGCAGAAACAGGCCCTCTGAATCACTGCTGTTTCCCTCCAGCCTAGTGCCCTGCCTGTCACATAGGAAACCTACAATCACTATGTGGCCAATGAAATGACACAATCAGTTAGCCTTTTATTGTCTCCTATAAAATATGCCCTTCCTGATAACCGCCCCTCACATTTTTATAGCCCTTTGTGTTAACAAAGCCCTTTTGTATACATTATCTTGCTTTACCCTCTCATGAAAAGCCCTGTACGTTTTTCCTACTTGATTCTCGGTTCACAGATATGGAAAAGGAGAGTCAGAGAAGTTAAGTGACTGGCTCAAGAATTGCTCAGCTAATGAATGGCGGAGCGGGGTTCCATCCTCGCCTCCTGGTTCTTTCCGTTGGGCTGTGCTCCTGCTCGGTTACCCATCCTTTGGAGAGCAGCTCTGAAGATTTTCCATCTTGATAACGACAGCTGTTGGCTGAGGAGGAAAAAGGGAGAAAGTGAGGGAAGTTGTGCCCCGTAGAAGTTGCTCCTGATGTTGCCCCTGTCGGCAAAGGGCAGGTTTGGGTGGGAGTCCGGCAAGGTGGGTAGGGCTGGGGCCGCTGAGGGTGGTAGTGTGAGAGGGGTGGCAGCCTGCACCTTCTTCAGCTCGTTGGCCGGCAGCCTAAGCTGCAGGGTCTCGGAGCCCCTGGGAACGGTCATGCAGCCCTGGCCCCTGGGGGCTGAGTCTTACCCTCTTGCCTGGTGGTCCCGTGGAGGGTAAGGCAGATCTCTGGGTGCTGGCCACTGGGGGGACTTGGTGGCCCTCCCTGCACACACAATCCTGTTTTAGCCACTTTGGGATGGTCCCAAGGAGAGAACAAGGGTCCTTACTCTCAGACGCCGACGTTCTGAAGGGAGAGAAATAATGTAGCTCCTACTCTGTGCCAGGCTGGATGCTGGCCACCTCACATATATCACACTTCCCTGAGTCCTCATCACAACTCCAGAGTGAGGTCGAATGATGTCTGTAAACAGAGTCTCCGAGAGCGCCCCAGCTCACCAGCGTCACAGCTGGAATTCCAGCCTCGGGGGACTCCAGGGCCCGTGCTCCTGTGGCACCTCGCCACCCTCCCACAGGTTTGCACTGTAGGGAGACGTCCTGGGGCTGGGGGGTGAAATCAGGGAGGCTGCCTGGACGGTGAGTCACAGGAGGCGTGCGAGTGGCCTCAGGGGAAGTGGGAAAGGAGGCAGCAGATGGCTCTGAGAAGGATGGGCAAACAGTTTGGCCTGGCAGTAAGGAGAGACAAGGGGGATTAGACTCCGGCTCTGCAGTAAAGGGTAACTTCTGAGTCAGCCATACTGAAGGCCACGTTCCCCTGAAGGCACGACCTTGGCGAAACGGGGAGGTCAATAAGTTTAGCTACTTTTTCACCCCCTCCCCAGGCCCAGACTGCTTGTGACCCCACGAGGGGCCTTTCAATCAGCTGCAGATCAACCCTCCACCGCCTCCCGCACCCCCTCCTGCCCCTGCCCCACGTCAAGCTCCCCTCCTGGGCCTCTGCATATATTTACACCACGCAGGCTTTCCCCGAGCCCCAAAGCCTTCCAGGCTGCCCTAGAGAAGTAACGGCCACCGTTGGCTATTCGGGCGGTGTACAGGCTGTCAGGAGGGTCTCCCGGCACCCCTCACTGTCTGGGGGACCCCCCTTTGCCTGCTCCACACGTGTGTCTCACTCGGTGGGTTCAGGAAATTGGGGAGCTCAGCGAACACCTTCCTGTCCCACCTGGATGCCGACTTGGAGAGGGCATTGCTGCCGGCTTTCCTTTCCCTGGTTCCCCCCTACACAAGCAAAGTGGAGCCGCAATCCCGGGGGGGGCAGCCCGTCATTGGGCGACTCGATTTCACTATCAGGATGGAAAATCTTCAGGGGTTATTATTTTCCAAAGGGCTGGCCTCCTCCATTAGTGACTCCTTCAAACGGAATCCAATATCCTGGTAAATATGACTTTGAAACCAAATCTGGTGTCCCCTGCCTTGCCTTAATCCCTGTGAGCCTCCTGCCCATCACTCTTAGCTGACCCAGCACTGGCCCCCCGTGGCTATTTCCTAAAATGACTTGGCTTGGGAGGCGGGGTGGAATGAAAACGTCAGCTTGTACTTACGGATTGGACAATGAGGGACTAAGTCTGAGGCCATTGCCCTTAGAAATTTGGGCCCCTTAAACTGTAGGGGACAAGTAATCCACAAGTACACACACTCTCAGCAAGCATGAAAAATCCTTAGTCAAAAATCATATTGACATGGAAGGGTCCTGCCAGGGTTATAGGTTCTAAAACAAGATTGTGGGAGCCAGTTTCCCATAAACTTTCCAGAGACCAAGGGCATCCTTCCCTGTCTGTTTACCCCCAACACTTTAGCCCAGAAAACATCAGATTAGCACTATGAAGACCTATCTGGTTTCTTGTTAAGATTCACACACACATACACATGCACACAAGCACATGTATGCACACATGCATGCACTCCCTTATCTCTCACTTTTCCAGTTTATTTCCTTTTATTTCTTAAAGGAAATTAAGACCCTGCAAGGCTAAAGTAAGTCAGTGAAGTTTCTTGGAAAAAAACAGGGTTTTAAAGAATCTGTAAACAGCCCCTGGATTGACCTTCAAAAATACTTTAACTCCTGTCATCAATTTATACTCTTTGCTTAAGAGCCTAAAACAGTATATCACTTACGCCACATCTAATCACATATTCGAGATCATTCTCTGGGTCTTCACTGCTTTGTAATCCACCCCCGCACCCTGCTAAGTGCTTGCCCACACACCTAAACTCACAACACACACACACACACACACACAGGCTTTCTCTCTCCTCACAAAGACCTTCCTCCCTGCTTCTGCCCCATGCCTGTGTAGTCTGGCCCATCCCTCTAGGCTAAGCCCAGCTTCTAGTTTTGCTTCTCAGAATGCCAGGAGCATTTAGAATATGATTATACCCTCATTTTCCACCTGCTCTCACTTTTTACTTTCTTGTTTTGCAGGCGCTGAGCCTTTCTCCCTAACTAGATTAAAAAACTCCAGGAGGACATGTGTTCTTCTTGTCTGTGACCCATCCCCCTTCCCCGTGCCTGTAGCAGGTGCTGCACACAGTAGGCCCTCAAGAAATAGTGAATATTAAATAATTGAGAGTTTTGGTTTCCTATCTCAAAGAATAATTCTTAGTTCCTTTAAAAAAGCCAAGGAAAGTGAAGCAGAGGAAATGTAATCAGGAAACATTTGGACATTTTTCACAAGATGTTCTGAGAGTGTCTGCTTCTGTGTGTGCATGTGTGTGTGTGTGTGTGTGTACATGCATGCATGTGTGTGTCTACATGGGTGTGCTTGCCCTCCTAGGTATATATGTGATTTGGATCCAAGGCAAAATTAGGCTCATTAAGAAGATGCTTGCTGACCACCTGCATATGGGTGCATCCCCACAGTCCTTAAACTGTGCTCATTTGAGATGCCTTTTTCTTTGCACATTGTAACAAGCCCTCGGTAATGGCAGGAGCTAAGGCTGGAATGCCTAATGAGCTGTGGATTAAGAAATGATGTGATAGCATCTTGCTGATTGTAATTAACACGCGGCCTCTATTATGTCCTATCAGAGCTGCATCTTCTTGCTGACAAGTAATTCCCCAAAATAATCACTTGTCTTTCAACATCTCGATGTGTGGACTAATTGTGAAGAGCTCCTGCCTGGAAAGGCCACCCGGAGCAATTTGAGGACAATTATAAGGGAACTGGTAGCCGCTGGGCACAATTACCTGGACTTGAATGCATGGAGAGAGACCAAGCGAGGGGAATGAAGCGCGGGCCAGGCGTTCAGACAGCACCTGCCCGTGGCCGCTGGCTTCATAATGGGCTTTCCACACAACTAACATGTTGCCCTAGAGTAGGAGAATAAAGTGCTCATCAGGAGTACCTGAAAGGACTTGGTGTTTTTTTCCCCCTTAAATGATACTAGTCATGATTATCGGTAGAAAAAACAGAAAATATAAATAACAAAACCACTACCAATACCACCACCATCATCACCATCATCCTCAGCATCTTCACCATCAAAGTTGCTACCATTTAGGAACTCATACTCCATCCCACCCACTTTGGTAGGCACCTTAAATAGGTTATCTTTAGATCTAACAAAAATCTTGCAAGGTGGGTAACTACAGTCCCGTTTTATAGATGGGAAAATTGAGGCACAAAACCTGTCCCAGCACACACAAAGCAGTAGCTACGGGAGGTGGAATTTCAGTTTGGGTCTGTAGGTCTAAAATCTGTGCGCACATGCTGTTTCTCTCCTTGTCTTTTGACAGGATGATGACCGTTTTGGACGGGATGATGACCCTCTCATTGCTGCCATAAGTAGTAGCTCTGAACGTTGAGTAAGATACTGGAGATGAAAGCTTTGCAAACTGTAAAGACCTGAATAGATTCAGGGCTTTATTAGGCGGTGCCTGGCATCTATCCAGATATCATACCCAGCTGCCAAGTAAGTAATGGTCATTGAATGGTGTTTAATTGGGTTTCATTGAAAAGCCAAGCCTGGGCAGGTCTGTGCAGTTTGCATGAGGGGGAGGGAGGATTGGAGCAAAGCTAGGTACATGGGAATGGACATCGTGAGTTGAGGGGATAGAGGATGACCCTCTCCACTGGAGTGGACATTGTGCTAGGCAGTGGGAACGCCCTGTTCACTCACATCAGCCACCTCAAATCAGTACTTATCCAAAATCAGAACAGCACGATTAATACCTAATCGTAGCATCAAAAAGCTCCTAGCTCCCTTCCAACCAGATCATCAAGTCCTTATATATGAAAATTCTGGAGCCACTGTAGGGGCTGGGGAACAGGAAGGGTGAGAGTTCAGAGATGTGGGGTGAGCTTTGGCAGGGGTCTGAGTGTGACAGGTGGACCAGAGCGACTATTAATGTTGTTCTCCCTGCTTCTGTCTCTTCCCACCTCACCACCTCTTTCACCTTTTGTTCATTCTGACTCTTGACTTTGGGAAATAATGTAGAATTCAAAAGATTTGTGTGTGTGTGTGTGTTTGTGTGTGCATGTGTATTGGAATCAGGAACTGGTTCATATAGTAAAAGGCAGAAGTAAAGAGGCTCGGCATCCTAAATGTCCACCCAGGATGCCAGCCAAGTGCCCTGCCAGGCTTGGATGCTAAACTCCCCTCCCATGTTAGAGGTCCTGCTGGCAACCTGAGAAATTAATTGAAGTTCTGTTGGGCAACTGTCCACGAGGGCAACTCTCCAGCACCCTGTGGCTTCTGAATTTGTCTTGGAAGATGACCAAACCAGGAGTGGAGTTTGACTAAAGGTAGGTGGAACTGACTTAGAAGAGCTAACTCAGGCAGTTGCTACCATCCGAAAAAGAAAAGAGAAGGAGCCTGGGAGGGAAATTGGGCAGCGTCAATGAGGGGATGCTACTTTGCTGGGAACAGCTTGCAGCCACAGGCTGGGAGGGGGCTGGCTACGTGCAGCCACACATATCCTCTGCCTGGGGCCAAGGCAAAGAAACAGAGCCTGCCCTTGACCTCCACATCCATGCACGGTGATGGTGAATCTGCTGAGGCCCCGTGTGTTCTGGCAAGGAGAGCTGGAGGGGGCAATGCGGAAGTAACCAGGCTGAGGGACTCTGTAACGGGGACCCTTCACACTGATCAGGCATCTTGCCCCTGGCTGCATGGCCCTGTGGTCAGTGACCTGGGAGAAGCAGGGAGCTTGTGATCATTATTCTGTTCATGCTTGTGTGGTGACACCCTTAGAGGGGACAACAGTGCCATGAGCTTTCTTTCTTGGAGTTGTGTTCTGTGTATCAAAGGCCACTTCTGCTTCCATTTGTGAAATTGCTGCTGGGCTTAATAGAGAAGCAGGCGTTGACATAGTATTTGCTCCAGGGGAGGTTTTTGGCGGTAAAGAATAGCATGAGCAGGAAAGAAAATGGATAAAGGAGATTTGCTCAATGGAAAGGAAGGAACGAATGTTTAGGGGGTTAAGCTATTAAGTTGCTGCAGTGAGCAGGTACTTAGATAATTTGAGCTGAAAAATCACATTGGACTGAAAAAGATGTGCATATACATACAATGTAACTGGGGTTCAACCACCTGGGGTCTGCCACCCTACGAACTGCTGTCCATTAGTAGGTCTTGATTCTGACACCATCGCTCTCCCTGGGCTCTGGAGTCCGCAGGGATTTCCAGGGGACAAGAGTAAAGCTGCACTGTGTGTCCTTCCCACTTTACACAGAGCTCCTCTGCTCTGTCCTGTGCTGCAACCAGGTGATCACTGGGAAGGGAGAGAGAGAGATCTTCCAGTCATGGTGGTGCCTGACTCCTGGGATGTGGAGTTCAAAGTTGTTGTATCACAGCTAATTCTCCACCTAAAGATAGAGAGGGTGGCTTTGAGAGGATGTTGGGAGCCTCCCTAATACCCTCCTTAGACGGGCTCACCTGAGGCGAACCTCAGAAATACTAATTAACGGAGCCCTGTCAAGTCCTGGCATCGCCTGGCCCCGGGGCTGACGCAGCTGACAGGTCAGCATGGAGGCGGATCTGCGGTCTGCAGTGAGACCCAAGGAACTCTTTGTCTGGGCCTCTGACCCAAGGAGATCCTGATTTTTCATCCTGTTCTCTCAGTCTCCAGGTCTTTCCACTTTTACCCATTCCTCAGCTGTGCTCCTTCTCCCTTGCATGGGACAGGACAACACCCTCCCTGCCTCCCTTATTTCAGTCTGTCAGAATGCTGGCCGAGGCTCTGGACACCAGACTCTGTGAAGAATAGCTGAAGAACGATGGGACACTCAGGTTACAGAAGAGGAGATGCCAGAAAGAACCATGGTCGCTCTCTGTAACTCACTGGCACCTGTGTGTGTCTCTAGAAGAATAGTGAGATTTCGGATGGTTCAAGAGGTAGAATTCAAATCCCTGAAGGGGAGCTGGAGGGGAACAGATTCCAGGTCAGAATAAGGAAATTAATAGCTGCAGTAGTTAGGAGCTGAACCCCCATTCAGGCAGCTGATCCTGGAGGAGGTTTATCCATTATCAGCATTATCTCCGTCTCCAGCATCTTCGTCCTCATCACCACTGACTGAGCACTCTGCCGAGCACTTCACCGACATGTATCTCCTCCGTCTACTGCCACCTCCTTTCCTCTCAGAGGCCCATTCTCCCCACCTCCGAGCCCTCTGGCTTGTGGTCCTCAGGAAGTATAGAGCTTGGAATGAGGAATCCTGACAAGCCTGGACAGCCTGGGACAGCATGGTCCAGGGCTTAGAAAACAAAGTACTTGCTTGATGCAAAAATGAGTTTGCCCTTCAGTCTCTGACAAGGAGGTCTTATCTGTGGTGGGGTAAGCAGAGACCCAGCCTTCCCACTGTGAGCCCCATCCCCCACGCCATGAGCTCTAACATCACCACTGCCCCTTCCGGCGCCCCCCCCCCCCCCCCCCCCGCATGGAAAGCTTCATATAGAAATGAATTATTCACCAGTTTATATGAAATTTAAAGATTTTGGTTTCCTCTTCCAGGGCAATTATTGCTGTCTGGCTGATCTCTCCCAATACAATGGAAAGCTTTGTTCCCTTATCATTAAAGGAATGTTATGAATCCAAACACAGGTAGGAGTCTCTCAGGAGGCTTGGTTCCCCTCAAACCATGCTACATGGACAGATAAAGATGGAGAGAAGGGGGATTGGGAGATATTGTTTAATGGGGACAGAGCTTCAGTTTGGGCTGATGATAAAACTGTGGAGCTGGGTAGTAGTGATGGTTGCTTGTGAGTGTACTTAACGCCATTGAATTGTACATTTGAAAATGGTTACAATGGAAAAAGAAAAAAACAAACAGTGGCCAGGCATGTTTGGGGACATGAGGTGGAGGTGGGGAGGAGGGAGGGGTAGTTAGCAGAAGAAACAATGAAAAGAATGGAAAGGGAATGTTTCCCGTCATTGGAGGGGGTGGGGAAGAATGGCACAGAGCTGATGGGGAGCAGTTGGCCATGTTGACCAGAATCGCAGATGCTCGTGCCCTTTGAGTCCCTGATCTCGCCACTACTCATAGAGTGTGCCTGCTCTTGTACAAAATGATGGTGGACGGGCCTCTTTAGCACGGTGGTGTCAGGAATAATAGAAGATGGCACTGGAAACATCTAGAGGGGCTGGTTAGGCAAACAGTGCCAGAACCACACCATGGAATAGAGTGCAGCTGTGAGGGGGTGGGGGTAGGAAGGGGGAGGGAGGGAGGGAGGGGAGAGAAAGACAAGGATGCAGCTTCCTGTACTAATGTGGAAAGTTCTGCAGTGGGGCCTGTCCATAGTAAAGATTTATTGTAAGGTAAAAACATCAAAGAACAGAATATTGCATATAGAATGCCACCTTCGTATAAGAAAGGGGGAAAATCTGAATATATATGTATTGTATGTGTGTAGAGAAATACTGGAGGATACATAAACTAGACAAAGTGGTTGCCTGAAGGGTCCTCAGTGAGGAAGGGAGCGAATGGACAGACACAAGGCTGCATTTTGTATATTGTTTTGATTTTTTTAATTGTATGAGTAAATTACCTAGTCAGATTTTCTAGGAAGGGAAGGAGGAAGGAAGGAAGGGAGGGAGGGAAGAAAGGCAGGCTAGGAAGACCCTTTACAAACTCCAAAACATTCTACAGATATAAGGGCTTAATAATGAGAAAGCGATTATGATAATAATACTCTAACAGTTACCATTGCTCAAGTGTTTACCAGACATGGCACTAAAGACTTTTTATCTGTGACCTTCTTTGATCCTGACACAATGGTTTGTATTTGTGTAGATGGGAAAACTGGCAATTGGAGGAGTTAGTTCGATTGTCCAAGGCCACACTTCTAGAAAGGCACAGAGCTGGGATTTGAACCCAGATCCGTCTGCCATCACAGGTGGCTCTTGACTCTGCCGTCCTTCTCTTTGTGCCATTGCCCTGTGGTAGATTTTCTTGCTGGTGGTAGAGGCAGGGCGGTCTTTATTTTCCACACTGCCAGAGCATCCCCTGGTATTGAACAGGCATTTTCCAAGCAAAGCTCAACTCTAGTAGTCTAGGTGCCGTTCTTGGAAAAAACCGAACACCTTGACCCCACCAGTCTGCCTCAGGCCGTGTGGTCATTATGTCTTCACGAGGTATTTTTGGTCGCAATTTTCCTACAATATCCAGACAAGTGCCATGATTAGGCACCACGCTTCCTTGCGGTTGCTCCTAGCTTTCCTGAAATATCCATCCAAGACCATGCTGGCTCCACCACCTTGGATGGAGCCCAGAAGAAGGTTTTTGTGGAACATGTCTTTAAAACTGGTTAATGATTTATGAATAACTTGGCAACGAAGGCAACGTATGCACAAGAAAACCTTTTCCTGTGTTCGGGCAACCTCAGGGCCATGTGCTTAAACCTGCAAATAGGGCCAGGTAATTACAGAGTCCCAGAGGCGGCCCAACTGTCCACTGAAAATTTGGTTGTAAAGATAATTAGATCACAGGATATTTAAAAATAGGGTCCAGAGGTGGAGCTGTAGGCTCCATCCTCATTTGACTTCAGAGAAGGGACCCCACCTTGAGAGTAAGCTGAGAGGCAAAAGCACTGGCATTTGGCAGATTGAAATTGGAGGCTTTGTTTCCCAGGGCCCAGGTCTCCTGCTGGTGGGATTGCCAGATGGAAGGAGAAGCTTTTTCCAGAAGATCCTGTTGGGGAAGTTCGGAGCCTGTAAGTGGCCAGTGTGTTTCCATAAATGAAGCCCACACCACTTTTCCCAGCCCCAAGCTTGATGACTTGTCTCTCTCGCAACACTTTATCCATTTTTTAAGTTAATGGTGCTCTGTGCCCAGAGAGCAAGGCAACTGACTTGCAAGTGCTTCCCTGAAGGGGTGAGTTATGGGATGTCCCGTGGAAACTGAAGGGCCAGTTTGTTTCTGGATAAATGGCCTTATTGTATTCTGTTTCTCTTATCAGCTGATTTCCCACAGCCAGCCTCCCTTGCTGGGGTGTAGCATGGGGGTAAGGAAGAAGAAAAAGTAGTGTTTTGTGTTGTTTCCTTTTTGTTTTATTGCCATCAGCAGCAGCCAACGTAACCCAGAAAATCACCTCCCCTCGGGCTGTGTCCTGGGGATCTGAGCCGGAGGTTAATAGTTCAAGTCTCCCTGGCTAACTCAAGCCTCTCTGTTTCTAGTAAGATGTAGTGATGCTTTCTCCAGAGATGTCCAGGGTGGCCCGTGCTATGGCAGGGAGAAAGAACTCTGATAAAGGAGTCCTGGAAACCAGACCGTCTGCTCATCCCAGCCGGGGTTTCCATCAGGAGTGGGGGAAGTGCAGGCCTCGGATGTGGCCCCGGCTATGGGCAGTCAGCCAGGCCTGGAGGTGTCCCCCGGTTAGGGACACATTTGGTAGTGGTTCTTCCCATTGGTCTGGGCTGTGGGTAGTTTCTCTTTCCTGTAGCAACCCTCAGCAAGCATGTGAGCAAGATGCCGTGTGCTGAGGTTATCGAGGGAGTAGAAATAACGTAGACAAACTAGTTAGCATGGGGCCTGGCACCAAGATGCTCAAAATGTGCATTTTAAAAAATAACAGAACATCATGATATGATTAAGAATTTCTGGGGACGCCTGGGTGGCTCAGTCGGTTAAGCATCTGTCTTCGGCTCAGGTCATGATCCCAGGGTCCTGGGATCGAGCCCCGCATCGAGCTCCCTGCTCCGCGGGGAGCCTGCTTCTCCCTCTCCCTCTCCCCCTGCTTGTGTTCCCTCTCTCTCTCTCTCTGACAAATAAATAAATAAAATCTTAAAAAAAAAAAAAGAATTTGTTTACTCCCTATTTGAATGTGGGCCACTGAAATTTGCCAGACACACCCTCCCTTCCCATCTTTGCTCCTCAGTTCCGTCTGCCGTCTACGACTCCCTCTCTTCACCCACCAATCCAGGTACGTCAGCTCTGCTCATTCTTATCTTAAAGTCTGTGTTGTCTGAGAATAAAACAGCAACGTGGTTTTCTTCTGGTGAGAATTTCTCTGGTTCATCTCTCTCCAGTCCCTTACTTTCAACTTTTCTGGGTCCTTAAATTACAGGTGTGTTTCTGGGACACACACATTCTGAAACAATTCAAATCTAATCGGGGAATTCTTTTAATTGCTTACTTGAATCTATTTACATTTACTGTGATTTTCGATATGTTTGAATACATTCTACTGTTTTCTCTTTTTTAAAATTGAGATATCGTTGACATATAACATGCTATTAGTTTCCAATGTAGAACAAACTGATTCGATATTTGTACATATTATGAGATGATCACCACAATAAGTCTAGTTACTATCCATCACCACACATAGTTACAGAGTTTTTTTTTTCTTGTGATGAGGACTTTTAAGATCTATTCTCTTAGCAACTTTCATATATACAATATACAGTACAATATTATTAACTGTATTTCGCATACCCCCCACCTCCAGCCTCTGGTAATCACCAATCTCTTCTCTATTTTGGGGGGTTTTTTTTAGATTCCACATATAAATGAGATCATATGGTATTTGTCTTTCTTTGTCTGACTTATCTCATTTAGCATAATGCCTTCAAGGTCCATCCATGTTGTGGCAAATGGCAAGATATCATTCTTTTTTATGGTTGACAGTGTTCCATTGTATATATATAACCACATCTTCTTTATCCATTCATCCATCAATGGACACTTAGGTTGTTTTTATGTCTTGGCTATTGTAAATAATGTTGCAATGTGGGTGCCTGGGGGGGGGCTCAGTCAGTTAAGCATCTGCCTTCAGCTCAGGTCATGATCCCAGGGTCCTGGGATCGAGCCCCATGATGGGCTCTCTGCTCAGTGGAGAGTCTGCTTCTCCCTCTCCCTCTGCCCCTCCACACCCCCCACTTGTGCTCTCTTTTTCTCTCAAATAAATAAAATCTTTAAAAAAAAATAATGTTGCAATGAACATGGGGGTGCAGATACCTTTTTGAATTAATGTTTTTGTTTTCTTTGGATAAATACCCAGAAGTAGAGTTGCTGAATTGTATGGTATTTCTACTTTTAATTTTTTGGGGAACTTCCATACTGTTTTCCACACTGGCTATACCAATTTGCATTCCCACCAACAGGGCACAGTATTCCCTTTGTTCCACATCCTTGCCAGCACTTGTTATTTCTTGTCTTTTGGATTGTAGCCATCATTTTCTTTTATTATTTCTGTTTACCCTACTTTATGCTGCTTCCTCCTCCTTTTTGCTGCCTTCATTTCCCTCTTCATCTTCTTTGATTTGGGAGCTGTCCATTTGGTTTTCATTTTTTCAGTGGTTACCCCTAAAATGTTAACATGTTCACTTGACGTCACAATCTCGTTAATTTATACCTCCACTCTCTTACAGATATTTGATGAATATTGATATGCTTAAGGCTGATGCACTCACATGTTATTGTGTTTAGTATTTGGGTTCCAAAATTTATCCTTAATAATATTGTTGTTGTTTTATAAATCAAGCTTGTTTAGAATTCCCTCTATGGTAACCAGTGTCTTTGTTCATTAGTGCTTCTTTCTGACTTTCTTCTGGGTTCACTTGCCCACCCCCTGAAGTTTATCCTTTAGAAACTCTTACAGGGCGAGTCTGTTGGTGACAGATTCTCTCAGTTTTCACTTGTCTAAAAACCTTTTATTTCAACCTCACGGTTGAGTCACAATGTCATTCAGTGTAGAATTCTGGATTGACAGTTATTTTCATTCAGTCCTTTGAAGATATTGTTCTGCTGTCCCTGGTTTCAGTTTTGCTGTTGAGAAGTCTGCTGATTGTCATTCCTCGGTGGGTAATTTCACTTTTCTCTCTTGTTGCTTTGAATAGTTTCCTCTTTGACTTTGGTGAATTGCAGTTTCTCTTCAAGGCATCTGTAGGTGGGTTTTTATTTATCCTGCTTAGAACTTGTGCTTCCTGAATTTGTGAATTCTTGTTTTTCATCAATTCTCAGCCATTATCTCTTTGAATATTATCTCTCCCCCCTCTCTTTGGTCTTTTCCTGGAACTCTCATTTTTTAAAAAAGATTTTATTTATTTATTTGAGGGAGAGAGTGAGAGAGAGATCACGAGCGGGGAGGAAGGGTAGAGAGAGAAGCAGACTCCCCCACTGAGCAGGGAGCCCGTCTTGGGACTCAATCCCAGAACCCTGGGATCATGACTTGAGCCAAAGGCAGATGCTTAACTGACTGAGCCACCCAGGCGCCCCTGGAACTTTCATTAAATATACTACAGGACAGGCATTCTTGTTCTATCTGCGTGTTTGCTGTGTCAAAGCTCTTCTTTCCTTCTTTTTTCTTTCCATACACTACGTTCTGGGTATATCTCTCAGACCTGTTTTTATTTGCCTAATTCTTATAGTCCAACCAAGTCCAATCTACTATTTGTCCTACTCACTGAATTTTAAAAGTTCAGTAGTCATTAAGAGAAATTTCCCATAAGTTCTTTTTGGTTCTTTTCCAAACCTACTGGTCTTTGTTCTATTGTGGTTGTTCCATTTTTAGTTTTTAGTTTTTTTTTTTTTTTTCTATTTCCTTCTTTTAAGCTTTTAATAATTTAAAGTCATTAATTTTATGGTCTCCATTATATTATTCTCTTACCTGAAGTTCTTGACTGTGTTATATGAGCTTGGCTTCCTTCTATTTATTGACTTTTGTTCATGATGTGATTGCTTTTTCATGGGTTTTGAGATTTTGGATTGTGAGTTCATAGTCAATGTGGCTTTATCTTTGGGAATCCTTCCCAGCCTCAGTTGAGGATGTGTATCTTTTTTTCCAGCAATTAATACACTTTCATATGCATAGTAGGTACCCAGCAAACACTCGTCTTTGCTGATGATATGGATAAGCTACAAAAAGATAACTAAATCTCTTTACCCACTCGTTGGAACGGGACCTATTTCTCTACCATGTGTTCCCTCCAGGCTTTTCTACTTGTGAGTATGTGAGATTTTTATTGTTGCTGAGACATGCATTCTTGGGGCCAGATAATGTAGCTAACCTCGGGAGAAGAGAAATGAGCAAAGGTTCTGGAAAGGGGGAAAAGAGGATGGAACAATTCTTTAGTTGCAGGAGAAGAGACAACATCTTACAGCAAACAGAGACAGGTAAACAGGAACACCATCATTCCTGGGTTGAGACAGGGGTGCAAAGACAAGGTAACATGGCAATGGACCAGAGTGTAGAGGGAGGTATCTCATTGTATGCTTCAGAGGATGGAGCCTCTGAGAAAGTGGGAATAGCTTTATATAACCACTTTCCTGCTTTTATTAATAATAGCAAGTGACAGTAAAGGGTCCAGACGTGCCACGTGCTGTGCTAAGGGCTTGATCAGCATTCTTTCATTTGATCCTCATAAGAACTCATCAAGGAGGCACTTCCCCCCCTACTCTACAGATGTGGAAATTGAAATTTGAGAACCTAAGAAACTTAACCCAGACCCCACGGCCCTGGAGAGGAGCAGAGCTGAAATTTGAACCCAGTTCTGTTAGCTCCCGAGCCGGCACATGTAGACCCTTCAGGGCTGAACGTGCACTTCCACTGGGTTACGATGTAAAAATACTTTAATGCATGTGCTAGGTCCTCCAGGGAGCCCTCGTGTGGTGCTGGGAGAACTGCTCTGGGTGGGAAGACTGTTTATTGGAACTGTCAATAACACACAGCGCATGGCATATGGTGGGTGCTTAATAAATATTTACCCAATAAATAAATAATGTTTTTTCCTTTGCAGAGTTGGGGAGCTGGGCCCCAGAGAAGTGGACGAGGACATGTTAGGTTGCGACAGTTCCTTCTCTTGCCCCACCCTTGGCTTTAAAGGACTGCACTGTCAGCCGGAGAGACGGTGTCCTGATCACTTTCCCTGACAAGCAGGCTGGGCTGGGTGGGATTCTCTAGAAGCGTGTCCCACTGCAGGCTGATAATGCTGGCTGTTTGGAGCTTCTCTTGGCTGTGTGGCAATTTCTAGATATCGATCCTGCTGAGTCTGATTGTCAGTTCTCATCTTGGTGAGTATATGTAATGAAGGGATTCCTTCCTCATCTCACCTCCTACTCCCCCAGCTCAGGCTCACCCCCAGCAAACCAGGAGACTTTACAGAGCTGCAGGGTCTCCCTGGGCCTGTGCCCTGCAGACAGACCCAGCATCTCAAGTACCTATTCTCCTGGACAGTGAGACAGCCCAGGGTGTTGGGGGTTGGGAGGGGGGGTGGAGGAGATGGGAAGGTTCACCTGCTGGGATTGGCCGCCAGGATTCTGTGTCATTCCTTTACAGGGGAAATGACTTGTTTCTTACTGCTGAAGCTTTGGAGCTTTGGAACCTTCTTGTATTACAGCCACAATTGTGGCTGTGCTTTCCCAGGAAAGTGGAGCCCCCAGGAGAGGCAACCAGCTCAGGGCAGCTGTGTGTCTCTATGTCTTCTTGTGTCTTGGGTCTCATGTCTCTTTCTTTCTAGTTCTCTCTGACTTTGTCTCTGTTTCTCTCCCTCTCCTTCCTTTAATGTTTCACTTCATTTCTTCCCTCTCCTTCTCATCTCCAAGTTCCTCTCCCAGGTCTCACACTTTTGTTCCTGTGAAATTTTGCACAGCTCCACCCCATAATGCCTTCTTTCTCTCCACAGGGACACCCTTTCCTGCTATTCGCCTTCACACCCACCAGCCTCCCCGTGGCCTTGAAAGGCCCTGGCTTGCCTGCAACCCCAGGGCTCATCCCACAGAGGTTCTTCAAAGCTCCCATCTTGGCCTCAGGCTGTGTCTGGCTTCCAGCGAGAGGCCCAGGATCTGGGCTGCCAGATGCACCTGCTGTGTTGAACGCCCCCCACTGGGGAGCTTTTGGTGGGCTAACTAGGAAGCCCCCGCCCCTGCAGGGTGCACAGAGGCCCAGATGCAGTGGGGGCCAACTTCCTGGTGCCACCAGCCTAGGAAACTTCTGAGGTCCTTTGTGCTGACCTACAGTGGGGGACTCACTGGGGCAGTGGGCTCCCCATGGGGGAAAGGACCCCATGGAGCTCTGAGACCCAGATTAGCATTTTAAAGAAAGGTCAGCAAGAAAGGATTTCTGAGACCTGCCGGGAGCAAAAGGGATGTTGGTGAGGAAAGTTCACCATCCCCCCCCAGTCCTCAACAGGCCCATCTGCTGACCTGGTAGCATTTGAAAGGGCAGGGAAGGCACCAGATGAGGAACGGGAGAGTTGGATTCGAACTTCAGCTCAGCCACTGGTGAGCAAAGAGTTTGGGCAGGTTACTTCATACCTCCAAGCCTTACCGTCCTCCCTTCTCAAAAGAAAATGTCAGACAGAAAGACCTCAGAGATCCTCCCAGCTCTAGAGTTCTGATGGCCCAGTGAAAGGGTGAAGGGCATGACCACCAATGGTGCTGTTGTCCCCTGACCTGTAGAAAGGCCTCAGAGCAAATATGAGCTCTTTGTGTGACGTTGCACGAGGTACTTAACCTATCTGAGTCTCAGGTTCCACATCTATATGGTGAGGATAATGCTTGCTTTATAGGATCCTGTAAGAACTACCTCAAATA
This sequence comes from Phoca vitulina, assembly GCF_004348235.1. Classification (NCBI taxonomy): domain Eukaryota; kingdom Metazoa; phylum Chordata; class Mammalia; order Carnivora; family Phocidae; genus Phoca; species Phoca vitulina. The sequence goes on along the minus strand of NW_022589732.1, from coordinate 17,674,525 downwards.
GGAAAGTACAGCGTTTCTCAAAGGATGAGCTCTGTGACCGCAGGTGGTCCAAAGGACGATTTTATCTCAGATTCCATCCTGGTATTCAGTGAGAAAGCCATACCCTGCTCAATCCTCTGTGAAGTCTAGTTGCCACGGAGACAGCCCGCCTGCCTGTACCACCTCTGTGACTCTCACCAATTTCTCCGTTTAGCAGAGAGTCCAGGCCTCAGGGTGCGGGTCTTCAGTTGATAACACTAAGCTCTGATTTGATAACATCGTTTTTATTCATTACGTCTGTTTTTGTTTCTCTTCTGTTTATTATTTACATATTTCTGTTTCTACCTTGTGTTTTTATTATCATTTATTTACCTTGTATTTATGGCAATGCTGGTTTTAAACAAAGCTAGTGTTATAAAATTTCCTTTTGAAATAAATTTGAGTAACTAAGAGGAGTCACTTGGAGACAAATAGTAATACCTAGTAAAGGCAGCGCAGTGATAAAGTTGTGAAGATGATCTAAGAGTTGGGGAAGTGCTTGCATTAAATCTGGGGCCACGTCGAGTGGTAATCATGTGGCTAATCATGACTGTTACCGCCCTACAAGGAAGGGCGTGTACTTCCTACATGCCATTTCTCTGCCTGCGATCTCAGCTCCCAGGTGCTGGGGACCCCGGTCTCCCCGAAAGCCCCATGGATGAAAGAGCAGAGCAAACCCTCTGGGCAGTGCAATGTGGGGATGAATTCTGTTCAGTCTTCAGATTGGCTCTGACTTTGATGGTCTCCCCCATTGAATTTAATGGAAAGCCATTTCAATGGCCACCAGATTATGAACCATGGAACCTCTACAGTAATGATAAAGGGGCTGGAATTCCCATCTGAGCCATTGTACTTTAAACAGAATATGTATTACCTTCTGAAATAAAAGCCACTTATGCATACCAGCCAATCTGTCTCAGTATAGTGTCACCAAGACAGATCTTGATAGAAGAGCCAAGAGCAAGGCAAATAAAAAGCTTTAAGTCCATGACTATCCATCACCCCGGGAGTTCTCAGGACTGTTAGGGCAGCTTGTGGGTTACTTTATTCAACTTAACAGTTTTCGATTTTGTTATAAGGAGGGAAGAAAAAAAATGAGATTTATCGATAACCAAAAGGATATTTTCGTAAGCCTCCAATCCAGTGTAGCACCTTGCAGAAAATTCATTTAGCGTAGGGTTCTGATGCTCCTGGAGGCTTTCTGAAAGCAAAGACTCAGCCACATACCTGGCAGCATCTGCCTCTAACAGTCTGTTCTGTTCCAGCTGCATAGTGCAAGGTGTCTTTCCAGAAGTATCTCAAGTATCTAAGGTTTGTGCTCATATAAGCCCATGCAAGAGGTCCCCAGGAAGGAAGATCTGGCAAAGCACTCGGTGGATGCCTCCCAACAGAAGTGGCATCAGCACCTGGAAAAACCTCTGTGGGTTTGGATTTGCTAGAATGGCCAGGCAATTCTCCTTAATAAGGAGAGCCATGCAAAGGAGGAATTTCCTTGGTGGCAGACTCAGGGACTCAGGTCCTGGCCAATGGTGAGGATCTACCTCTCCTTCTTGTCCTCAGGTAGTATTCCTAGAATTGTGTTTCCTACATTTTTGAAGTCTGTCTTCTTCTGCCCAAACATGGCAAACCCCTTCCATAAAAACTTTTCATAAACTTTCTTGGGGCACCTGGGTGGCTCAGATGGTTAAGTGTCTGCCTTCGGCTCAGGTCATGATCCCAGGGTCCTGGGATCGAGTCCCACATCGGGCTCCCTGCTCCTTGGGAGCCTGCTTCTCCCTTTGCCTCTCTCTCTCTCTCTCTGTCTCTCATGAATAAATAAATAAAATCTTTAAAAATAAATAAAAAAAACCTTTTCATAAACTTTCCTTTTTAAACTCAGCAGCCAGTTTATTTGTCCGTTTCCTTTATGTCTTATTCTTCTGCAACTCCCAGGATATTGATAGCTTAGCTTTTTGTCTTGTTTAGTTTTGCAAAAACATTGCAGAAGCAGGATTTCTTGGTCTCACACAGATGGACTTACCTCTCATAAAAATACCATAGTTTATTATTTTTGAAGCCATGAAATCATGATCTCATCTTCGGGAAGTAGAAAGATGGACAACTGTGAGATAGATACTAAAGCTGAAAGAGTGATGTGACCTCCAGGGAGGCCAGTCGTCAGTGTGGAAGGAAGAGATGGATCCTGGTCTGGATATCATTGTGCCCAAAGCAGACGCCAACAGAGCAAGTTGGAATTAGAAGTCAATGAAACCCACAGGATGGGTTTTTGACTCATCTTTTCTTATGCTCAAGAAGGCTTACAAGTGGGAAGGATGGTCTCAGCATTGTACTTACGTGCAAATGCGACACGAGCTTCCGGGCGGAGGCAGGATGGAAGCCCTTGGGTCATCTGCACAGTCCCTTATATGGTCTAGTCATTAGAGCACCTTGTGGTCCGAGGGATGAGTTGCGTACTAGACTGCCCAGATCTTGAACCACTGCTTTTGCAAAGACCGAATTAGGGATCCTCTAAGAAAAGGATTAGAAAGTCTCTTGGTCTGGTTTAGGGTGCTCTATGGGTCAGTCTGTAGAGCATGCGACTGCTGACCTCAGGGTCGTGAGTTCAAGCTCCTCATTGGGTGTGGGGCCTACTTAAAAAAAAAAGTCTCGGGGCGCCTGGGTGGCTCAGTCGTTAAGTGTCTGCCTTCGGCTCAGGTCATGATCCCAGGGTCCTGGGATCGAGCCCCGCATTGGGCTCCCTGCTCCTCGGGAAGCCTGCTTCTCCCTCTCCCACTCCCCCTGCTTGTGTCCCCTCTTTCGCTGGGTCTCTCTCTGTCAAATAAATGAATAAAATCTTTAAAAAGAAAAAGTCTCTTGGTCTGGAAGTAGGAACAAGTTGGGTGGTATCAAGGAGAATCTCTTCACCTTTGGCTCCTTCTTTTCCCACCAGCAAAAATGGGTGGACTAGTTTTTGCCCTGCCTACCTCCCGGAAGCAAGGTCTATAGAATGGGCATTCAGGGGCAGGGACACAAATCAGAGAATGAAAGGGACATGGGAATTTGCAGAATCATTATTCTGGAAGTCCTGTGGAATGCAAGTGGGAGTCAAATTCAAACCAGGTCACGGTCTGTGAGCTGGGTCTACTTTGACCCAGCCAAGGAGGTAGTGTAGGGGAATGAAGACTATATTCTTGCAAGTTGGTATACTGGTTGGCACTGGGGACAATGACAGAGGATGATAGGACACTATTCTTCACATTCTTCACTCAGCATTGGCTGATCTGAGGCCAGTGATTCGGGGCAAGACTGGGAAGTATCCCACAGATGGGTTGGCTCACATGTGTACCCTCCCTGGAAGACGGGTACTGGGTCTAGGATGTAAGAATATCAGCAGAGATCTTCTTCAGGACATCTTTTCGACTACTGTGGATCATTTACGCGTGGTTTTAGGACTTATTTTAAAAAATGTTAAATTTTGGAATAACCTAAATGTCAGCAGTATGCCATCTAATGAAATATTATTCGATTATTTTTAAAAAGTGTTTTTTTGGTGATATATCGAGACACGGAGAAAAATACAATTTAATTTTAAGGGAAAATAGGATAAAAGTTAGATGTTCAATCTAACCCCAATTTTTAAAAAATACACCCCTCTAAGAAAATAATGTGAAATATACGAAAATATCAATCATGATTTTTGGTGGGCTGTGGTAATTTTTAGGTAATTTTTATATTCCTTTATGAAATGTTTATTTTCCAAATTCTTTGAGTCTGAGTTATTATAAGCAGAAGTAAACAAATATTTATTATAAACAAACCCTTCAAAGCTTGCTCTCTGAGTCCCTCTCTTCATCTTGGGGACCAATGCTCCCTTCTGGAACTTGGAGGCTCTTGGGCATGGTTTCAGCACTGGGCCACTGTGTTCTTCCTTGTCCATTATAAATCACAAAGAGAAATTGCTCTTATGCTGAGTAATTTGACAGATCTAAGACTCAGTTTCCTAGCTGTAAAATGGGAGAATGGCTACTGTCCTTTCTTATACCACAAAGAGATTATAGAGACTGAAGGGAGTAAGGAAGGGGAGAATACTTAAACCATTTAGAACAGAACATGGTGGTAATGGATGGATTGGTATGTTACCAATGGTAGTTACAGCTTAGAAGATCTGACATTAAAGCATGGTAACAATATCAACCCTGTTAGCCGTCTGCATCACAATGCTTCATATGATGGTAGGACTGAAAACTGGGTAATGAATATTATTGTGGTTGCAGGATCTTTGGAATTTTCCCACCAAATTTCTGAATGTTTTAATAGGTCCCCTTTTCAAACATTCACCAAATAACGTCAAGTTCCAGAAAGGGTCACCAGAGGGCGCTAGATCACTTACGGTGTCCCCCTGGCTTCCACAGCCAAACCACCATGATTTGTTATGTCAAGAGTATTGGAACTGGGTCCAGGCCCGAAAAAAAATGAAATCCAGTGTACATTAGTTATGACGTTGGGCCAACATTTAAGTAAATAGGGTTCTTTTTTTCTCCTTGGTTATTACTTTAGTCGCTCTGCTTTTTCGGTTTGTATGCTAATGTACTTTTATTTATTTCTTCTCCGTCAGTTGAGACTGTTCAGATGAGAATACTTTAGAAACCTGAGACCCTGGTTGGCTTTGAAAGCTGCCATAGGCATGTGTTCACGTGATAAAGAGGCTGCCCTCCCCTCTGAGAAGTTTATAAATGTATTTAGAAATAAATACATGACCTATATTGTTGTCAGAACGGAGGAGGCTGAAGTTGGTCTTTTTTTTTTTTTTTTAAGATTTTCTTTATTCATTTACTTGAGAGAGAGAGAGAGATAGCGAGAGAGTGCACAAGCAGGGAGGAGAGGGAGAAGCAGGGTCCCCGCTCAGCGGGGAGCCCCATGCGGGGCTCAATCCCAGGACCCCGAGATCACGACCCGAGCCAAAGGCAGACGCTTAACGACTGAGCCACCCAGGCGCCCCTGAAGTTGGTCTTTGTGGTTAGGCTGTTGGTGCTTGTGTGATGGGCCATGGTTCCCAGCCTGCAGACACACCTACAGAAGGGGGAATGCCCTGGGGCTATCCATAGGTGCCTCTCTATCCTCTGCCCTGGAGTCTGTCCGCGGACTGCCGGTGGGGCCCTCCAGGCCACAGCGTCATGGCTGCAGCAGAGGGCAGGGACACGTTGCCTCAGTCCTTAACCCAGGCGAGGGGCCTTGCTGTGGGCAGAACAGCAAAGTCGGGGCAAGGAGCAATAGTCCTGCCTGGACTCATCTGCTCCACGGTCTGGTGCCTGCCCACACACACACACACACACGAGTACTGGTTTGGGGTCAGAAGATGCGGTTGGCGTTTGGCTGTGTTTTGGGTCACAGTAGTTATAACCCAGACCTGTATCATGTTTTCTTTTTCATCTTTACAAATACGCCTTTGTTATTTGTAGGTAGGTAGGCAGAGCAGTTCCTGTTTTTATTCCAATTTTACAAGTAAGGAAACACGATAAACGCAAGGTACTGAAGGTTCCTTTTGAGTTTGAGGTTGGTTCTGTTCTGCGTAGAACTTTTTCCTCACTTGGGCCAGGTCAGGTGTGGGTCTTCCGAACCTGGTGCTGAAGTTGGCGGATGCTAGGGTGGTAGCAGAAGAGGCTGGCAAAGGCCCGTTGAGGGCTCTCTCTGGTGGACGGTGGCTCTCTCATTCACTGCTTACCAGTCGAGCCGTCCCGGGAGGTAGTGTGGGACTGGGGTTGTACGAAAGGTAGGCTATTGACTTTGATGGTGAGGGACTCTGATGAATCCCGACTCATGATGGGATGACGGAGGAGACAGCGGAGGAGAAACAGGTGGGGATTCTGCAGTTGGGGTGAAGAAGTCACAGCAACCTGTGGCTTCTTGCTAGTAGTCCCAGACTGGTACTTTAGGGGAACTCAGATTGTGGGGGCTGTCCAGGAAGGCCTGGAGAGGATTCATGGTGTGTGGAAGCTCAGTTTTAAGGGGAAGGGAATCCATTCTGGGGGTTTTGTATCCCTGTAGGCAGACAATCCTATCTTTCCCTGCTCTTTTTTTGCTATGGGCATTTTATTTTTAAATTTCAAATCTTGTACTTGATTTAAGGAAAGTCCTTAATTTTCCCGGCATATGCTGAGGCCCAAAGGGAGTAAAGTACAGCCATTTAGAAGGCTAATAAATCAAAGGCGTCTCAAGGTCACAGTTACCTTCTTGCAACCATCACAGCACTTCTGGGGCCGACCCGTGCCGACCCAGTGCTGGGAAGAACCCAGGGTCTTTGCAGGGACTAATGCAGCATAGATGTGTTGAGAGAGGTTGCTGAACACGAAGGATGAGGCTACAGGTACTATCTGGGTGACAATTTCGCTTTCTGGAAAATACCGTCTGTAGCTCCCTTTTATGCATTGCTTTTTTTTTTTCCTCTTTTTTTTTTGAATAGTAAGATTATATATATATATTTTTTTGAATAGTAAGATTATATATATATATATTTTTTAAAGATTTTATTTATTTATTTATTTGAGAGAGAGAGAATGAGAGAGCACATGAGAGGGGTTAGGGTCAGAGGGAGAAGCAGACTCTCTGCTGAGCAGGGAGCCTGATGTGGGACTCGATCCCGGGACTCCAGGATCATGACCTGAGCCGAAGGCAGTCGCTTAACCAACTGAGCCACCCAGGCACCCAGTAAGATTATATTTATTTATTTTTTATTATGTTCAGTTAGCCAACATATAGTAGTACATCATTAGTGTTTGATGTAGTGTTCAAGGACTCATTAGTTGTGTACAACACCCAGTGCTGCTCTCTTTTACGCATTGCTTTTTGAGTACCAAATACTCAAGAACACTTACCTCGTTCTATTTCCCCCTTTGACCTTGACCCTGACTCTTTTCTAATGGGTATGTGTCCTGAGCACAATGAACACATTCTGGATGAGGCTTGGAGAAGCTGCAAATATTCCCTTCAGCCTCTCTGCCCAGCTAAGCCTCCCTTCTCGGGTCCTCCCCAGCATCCGAGGGCCTCCAGAGGCGAGGGGCCAGGCTGAGCTCTCACTCAGGCAGAAGCAGCCCTGGCCCTACAGTAAAGGATGCTAACTTGGCCTTCACCACAGGAAGGGCTGAAAGGAACTTGAGAATTCCAATTAGGCTTAAACTAATGAGCTGGAAACTTTGGGGAAACCACTGTGGGCAATGAGGGGAGAGTATGACCATCTTCCTTCTAATTAGCACTGGAAAAACTTGTGGTCCAACTGGTAGCCAAGAGGAAGGGCAGTGTACAGAGGGAGCAAAATTTCTGGGAGCGTTACAAGAGGTGTGGTGTGGGAATAGAGGCTGCTGAACAAAACCAGGCTCCTCCTCCTCTTGAAGGGTGGGGGTAGGAGGGAAGACCCTATATGGGGAAAGGCAGGCTTAAGTGGCGCCTAGAGAACCCCTTCTCCCAGCTGGCCTCCTCATACGATGGGGCCTGGGGCTAGATAAAAGGGGAGCGACTTTGGGGAACTCAATTGTCTATTGTAGCCTGCATCATCCCTGAGGCCAGGTCCCCCTTGCTCATCTCTCTCTACTCTCTTAGGCAGCCTCTGTCCCTTAATAAGGAAAACGCAGAAAAACCACCTGCTGCTGTCAAGAGCCACAGACCACCCGCTAGCCTCCAGCCATGCGTGCGGCACTGGGGCACCAAGGAAGGGGGTAGGGAAGAGCAAACTAGGGGCCAGAGGGGGTCGAACTAGGGTGTGTATCCTGGAGAAGGGTCCTCCTCACTCCCGAAGCCCGAGGATTTGGGGGTGTCCGGCTCGTGGTGTCGATAGCTGGTCACCCCTTCCCTCCCCACCGGGAGGTCCTTTGGTAAAAAAAAATGGTCTGCCATGGGTGTCCCGCCATCCTCCTCGGGCCCCCGGGTCGCTCGGCTGGGGGCGCAGCACCTTGGAGAGAGGCGCCCCATCTCGAGCCTTGTTTTGGGGCGCTCTACCTTGCGCTCGGGGGGTCAGGGGTGCGTGCCAGGGGGCCTCCGAGGGGTCAGCCTGCCCCCTGTCCAGCCCCGAGCAGAGGCGAGCCGGCGCTGCGGGCCTCCTCCCCTCCCGCCTCGGGCGGCCTGAGCCCGCGCCCGCTCCAGTTGCTGCAGCTGCTGCTGCTGGCGGCTGCGGGGAGCGCGGGGAGCGCGCCGAAGAGGCTCGGGCGGCGAGGACGGGGACGAGGAGGAGCCGGAGGAGGCGAGGAGGAAGAACGAGCGGAGGCCGAGGAGGCTCAGCGGCGTGGCGACGCGGCTCAGGGATCCCGGGGGGCATGGGCTAGCGGCCGGGGCGGCCCGGCAGCCGGACGCGGTGGACCTTCCGTGGCCCCGCGCGTGCAGGGGCGGCGAGCTGGAGCCGAGCGCAGCCGGGGACTAGAGGCTGGCGCGGGGGCGTCCCGGAGGAGGGGGCTGATTACCCGTTATTAACTAGTTGCCGCCTAATAAGCCAGGAGCGGCGGGTGAGCGACGCGGGCTGCGCGCGGGGAGGGTCCCGGGCCGGAGCGCAGCGCACTCGCGTGGTACACGGTGGGCCGGCGCGCAGAGCCGGGGCGGGCCCGGGGGCGGCGCGGACCCCGGGCGCGGGCGGCCCGCGGCGCTCCCTCGCTCTCGGCGCTGGGGGCCGGCGCAGCCCCGGGCGAGCGGGGCGCAGGCCGGGGCGGGGAGCAGCCCGCGCGCTCCATCCCCTCCCCCCCCCCCCCGGGGGGGGGGCCGGGGGGGGGGCTGGCGGCGGCGGCCCGCCGTATATATCTCGGCGCACCCCGCCAGGTCGCGCACAGCGCCCCGAGCCCAGGCGCCTCCCCGCCCCCTCCCCGCGCTCCGCGGCGGCGGCGGCGGCAGCAGTAGCAGCAATATGGCTGTTGATGGGTGTTCGGGGTGGCGCTGGCGGCGGGAGGAGCTCCCCCGAGCCCCTGCGCCGGCTGCCCGTTGCTAGCTATGGCAAATGGTGGCGGCGGCGGCGGCGGCAGCAGCAGCAGCGGCGGCGGCGGCGGCGGCGGCGGAGGCAGCAGTCTTAGAATGAGTAGCAATATCCACGCGAACCATCTCAGCCTAGACGCGTCCTCCTCCTCCTCCTCCTCTTCCTCCTCCTCTTCTTCCTCCTCCTCCTCTTCCTCCTCGTCCTCGGTCCACGAGCCCAAGATGGATGCGCTCATCATCCCGATGACCATGGAGGTGCCGTGCGACAGCCGGGGCCAGCGCATGTGGTGGGCTTTCCTGGCCTCCTCCATGGTGACTTTCTTCGGGGGCCTCTTCATCATCTTGCTCTGGCGGACGCTCAAGTACCTGTGGACCGTTTGCTGCCACTGCGGGGGCAAGACGAAGGTAACGCGCGCCCCGGGCGCCCGCCCCCTGCGCCAGCCCACCTCCTCGCTCCTCGCCGCGCCGGGCCGCCCTCCATCCCTGCCTGCCTTCCCCGCGCCGCCTGCCCTTCCCTCCGCTCTCCCCGCGCCCCGCTTGGCGCGGCGGGCGGCGCGCCGGGGCTGAGGAGTTGCCCCCGACCGGTGCGCTCCGGGACGCGGACGCCCAGTCCCGTCCCCTTGTTTATGGTGGGGTCGCCGGCGGCTGCGGTTGGGGCCGGGCAGGGGGACGCGCGCCGCTCGGGGTGCGGGGTAGGGAGAGCGGAGCACGCGGGGCCCGAGGCCGCGGGGGGCCTCCGGGTGCGTGTGCCGCCCGCCTCGCCCGCCGCGGCCGGGCTCCTGGTGGTGGGAGACCGGGAGCACGTCGGCCCGCACTCCAGAAACCTGTTGGGGAGCCGAGTTCGCGGAGTCGGACGGCAGGGGAAACCCTTTGGGCAGGGGAGAAAATCTTTTGCACTGGGGAATCCCGGGGGAGGAACCTGGCCAGAGGAAGTGGGGGGGGACCTCGGGGACAGCGAGGGAAAGTTGGGGAGATGCATCCCAGTTTTGGAGGCAACCTACGGAGGGCTGCCACTTTAGGAATGTGGCGAGGTCGCACATTTGATGTCACCTTCCTCCCCATCCCTTAGATATTCTCGTGGAACATACCCCCACCCCAGGTTCTTCAGCCTCTGTATTCTCGCCCCCACGCCACCCTCCTTAGGTCCCCGGAAATGCCGCCAGCAGCGGGGAGCTGGAGCAAGGAGGTCCGCACGAGAGCCTCCGAGGCCGCGGTTTCGCGCGGAGCCTCCTCCCCGGCGCTTTTGAGGTGGCTGGATGTCGGCTTAAGCTATTCCTGGCGCAGAGACGCCCACCAGCACCGAGGCTCACTACACCTTAAGTATGGTTGCTAGGCTGACTGCCTGGTCTGTCGCCCTGTCCCTAGAGATGTCCTCTTCTCCCTCCTCCCCCCACTGGCTGAAGGTGAAGGGCTGGGGCAGTTTTTCACAGAAAACTGCAAGATAAAAAAGAACTGGAAAAAAGGGACGGAGCTGCATTGTGTTTGAGTAATTCCCATCCTAGGGGACTTCGCAGCGCCAACATTTTCCGAGGGAGGGGAGATCAAAGGGAATAGGGGAACGGCCCAGGGTAGAGGCAGATCTTGGGATGTTCACACCTTTTTCTAGTAAAGTTAATCCCAGGACCCCTCAAACTTCCACAGGGCTCCACAACTTGTAGCAGCCTCCTTAGTTGCTGTGGGAAGTAGGGAAGCCAGGGGCTGTTGGTGAAGCACAAGGGTGAACCCAGGCTCTCTCTCCTGATCATTAATTATACACCGCGCTGGGTGCTGGAGCTCAGCTGTGTTTTGTGGCAGCACATTTGTGTTTTGGAAAATACTGGTGTGTTGGAAATAAGGGAGAAAAATAAAAGCCATCTCTCTGTCCTCCTCCTCCCATTTCTCCTGAGGCTTCCAGATGTTGACCAGCCAGCTTTGGCGTTACCTCCTCCGCCATAGAGGTTTCGCCTTACTTGTCCAGGTGGGAAACCTCCCATGTTCCAGAGAAGCAAACAGGTTAAGCAAAGTCAGAACCATGAGACCCCGAGACCATGCTTCTTGCCTTAGCCTTCCTCTTAACCGCTTGTTCATAGAGCCTTCTTGATCACACGTTCACTCCTCTCCTCCTCCTCCCAGTCTTGAGTCCTAGCGTTTTGTTTGTGTTTTTCCTTTACTGAGAGTCTGTGTCTGCCCTTAGGGGAGGGATAGCTCCTGGTCGTAGGCATCTAAAATGTTCAAAACCACTGAGTGGTTTGGGTGCAGTTTTTAACAGCCTCCTCATCCTTAAGGCATTGGGCATTCTTGATCATAACGAAAACTTTTCAGTGAGTCAAAATAAGTTGTGGTGTTTTTGTGATCGTAGGGTTTTAAACACAGCTTCCACGTCCTTTTACCCTAGGGGTCCACAGATGTCACTGCAGTCCCCGTGATGAAATGCTAATTGGATTGTTCACATAATCTCTTTCATAAAATGATGACCAAGCATAACTTCTGTCAGTCTTCTCAAGAAAAGAGGTTTTTGGCAATGATCATTAGAAAAAATGATCCCTGTCTATTAGGCTGTATTTTGTAGCTGTGAGACCAACTGAGCTGACCTTACTGGAAATTTCTACAAAAAATCAACCTGGGACGAGAGATGCTTGCAATTGGTTGGGAGCTTATGAGGCCAATGGAGGATGAGGTCAGGTCCCTTTTGATACCATTAGAGTAGACTTTAAAACATGCCCAGAATCTCTTAATAACTACCCCTTGATTTGCTCACTTGAACCATGTGTAGGCAGCTCATTAATAGTAACTTAGACCTTTTCTGAGCTTTTCTTTCTACCCCCAAGGTCTGTATTTTTACTGCCATCATGGTTTTTTGTCCTTCATTCTTTTTACTTTCCAAGTATTTGGTAGTTGTCGAGGTGCCGTATGGAAGAATGCATTTGTCCTAAGTTTGGAATAATGATTTTAGTGCTAGGCTTCCCAAGCAAACTGAGACTGCTTTTGCACAGAATTCTGTCGGCCCTCAGATGTCCTCACCCTCAGCCTCATTCAGTCCCAAGATGGTTTGAACAGGAGCTGGGGTCTCGTGGAGGGCTGGTTTCTAGCTTCTGAAATTCCATGGGAGGTAAGTTTCCGCAGGGTGTCCCGACATCACAAGTATTTGGCCTCTGGGATGGCACCATCTTTTTTGATCAAAGGAAGCTGGGACTATGGGTGTTCCTCATGGGGCCTCGCATCATTAGCACCTTTGGCCTCTGAATCTCAAGTGGTGAGTGACTTTACTGTTTTGAAAAGAATGGAATGTGGACTTTTTTGGGAAATGAGAGAACTAATCACATTTCCCCTGGTTGGGAACTTGGGCACAATCATCCAGTACTGTGTTCTTTGCTGTACTTTATCACATTATTGTTTTTCTCTGCTGGGTTTCATCAGAGCTCTGTGTTCACGAGGCTGTGACGTTTTGAGGTCCAATCCAGTTGTAGACTGTAGTGAACAGTGAGCAGCTCAGGCAGCCTGGATCAGGCCATGACCTTGAAGAAGTCATTTAACATCTCTGGGCTCTTTTTCCTTGTGTTTAAAATGTGGAGATTGAATTCTGTGACTTCTGATGCCCCTTCCTGCTCTGTGATTCAGTGTCAGTGGTTGGAAGGAGTTGAGAAACTATGGGGAAAGTTTCTAGCTCAGAATGTGTTTTGCAGTTTTCTGGCAAATTCTTTAGGAATTCAGCCTTGGAGTGCTTCTGTGTCTTTATTCCTGCCTTCTCCTCTTCCAGCACACAGTCTCCTTCTCTTCAGATTAGTCTGGGGAAACTGAGGCCAGCTTTCTGAGGGAGCTGTGGCTTGCTGGGGGACCTGAATGTGGCCAGGCATAGGCTCAAGCCTGCCCTCAGTTTGAGCTATCCACCCTGGAGAAGTTTGGGCTTGATCAAGCCCGGTCTGCATGTAATGAATTATTGTCTCCATGGCTGTGTCTGAGAAAACAACACGTTTTCTCTGTCAGGTTCGTGACTAATATAAATATCAGATCCCGTTATGGCTTGGTAATTACCCAGGGTCTGGCCCGACGCATCCAATCAGGGCTGGAGCTCCAGTGCCTCAGAATTTTTGATTCCAGATTGGCCCTGCTGTCTCATCTCATCTTGGGGATTGCCTGCACTGGACGACCTTCAGCTAATTCTCTCTGATCAGATCACTTAGGGTGGCCTTGGAGAAGCTCTCAGGTCCCAGTCACAGGGGAGTTCCAACAGACCTTCCCTCGAGCAGAGGGCGTTTGCTTCCCATTACCTGGCTCTCTTCATGGAAATGCACACTTTATAGTAGAGACTCGGCAGTCAGACCCGAGTGCAAATCCTTGATCGCACACTTATTTGCAGGGCATCTTTGGCTGGCAGCCATGTCAAGCCTTGATTTCTTCATCTGTAAAAGGAGCATAATGAGGCTTACTTTGTAGGATGCTTATGAGGAGTAGCAATAATGGGTATATAGTACCCAGCAAATGCCTGGCACTAAGCAGGCTTCCTGTAAATAGCTCCACAAAGTGGTGAGTTTGTTTTCTCCTCGATTCCTTGAACGTTTTTGGCCCCAGAGGGGCACAGACTACAACAAGTAGAACTTTTTTGAGCCAAAAGGAACCTCTAGACTCTGAAGTCTCCTGTCCTTGGGTCCAACCACTACTTAGGGTCAGACTGAGATTTGGGTTCATGGCTCTTGGCTGTTGCAGGGCTGGAGGATTGGGGTGGGGGCAGCCAGGGAAGGCTCTGTGTTTTGACGGTTGCTCTTTGGATGGTGGGGACGTTGGTGGACTAGTGTTGACTAGTGTTGACACCGTCTGGCTCCAGGAGCGGTAGACCGAGAGGATGCGAACAGTTTGGTAGGAGGGCAGGGTCCGGCCAGCACTTGCCCTTACCTTGTGGAAAACGTTGTGAATCAATGGCACTCCTGAGCGCCCCCTTGGAGAGTCACATCCCAGGCTTGGGGACGTCCTGTAGTAGAGAAATGGGTGAAACTGCGCTTACCTGAGCTCCCGTTGAGCGGACTTGCTTAGCTGTCAAGCCTGCTGTGCCGTACCCAAGAGTCAGCCTGTGACCTTGGGCAAGGACTTGGCTGCTTCGTGCCTCAGTTTCCTCATCTGCAAATTGCGGGTTGTCCTAGAGCACAGCCCTGTGGGGTAGCTACTCTCTCTAGCCCTATTTATAGACTTTCCTAAGAGGACGCTGGTGCCCTAAAGCCTTGGGCTGACTCTGTATCCAGGTGTGCTGGGGACTTACCCAAACATGCATCATTAGGACGGGAAGAGCTGCCCTATCATTTGGCATGGGGCAGAGGGAATTCCAAGGGTAAGGCCAAGTGGGCCCCCTGTTTGCCTTGCTACTGTCCTCCTCCCTGGGTGGGGACATTCATTGGGTGCCTGGTAGTGGGGAGTAAGTGCTTGCTTTGGGTCTCTCTCTCTAGTCTCACCAGGGCAAGAGAAGGGTGCTGCTGAAACAGTCAGGCTGGCCCTGGGGTGCGGTGGCAGGACCTCTTGCCCAAAGTGGGCAGCGGGGGTGTCCCAGCTCATGGTGGCAGTGGCCGTGCTAACCTGTGAATCCCAGCAGCCAGCACCACCTTCTCGGGCCTTCAGAGCGGTGGAGCCCCTGGAGGGCCGCCTCTGTGGCTCCCCTGGGGGGGGGGAGGGCTGTGTTTATGCAGTGACGTTGCAGCTCCTGGGCCCTGCCGGGAATCCTGCCCTTCGTGGACACGTGTCTAGGGGTCAGGCAAGGTCAGGCCTCCTGCAGGACCTCTGAAATTCCACAGCCTTTCTGCGCCCAGCAGGGAGCAGACCGAAAGTGCCTCCTTTTTTGAAATGCTTCTCTTGAGTGGGTGGAATCCTGGCCCCGGGCACACAGGGAAGGAATCTCAGCCTCAGAGGCAGGGGCTTCCTAGCATTCTGGGTAGGAGTCTCAAGGAGTGTTCAGTTGGGATATCAGAGCTCTTCTTCCGAGGGCTGGAGAGAACATCTGTTGATCTAGTGGGGGGGGGGGCGGCTCTCACACCTTAATATGCATATGAATCACCTGGGGAGCATTAAAATGCAGCTTGTGGCCCGGAAGGCCCAGGGTCAGCCCTGAGGTCCTGCGCATCTGACCGGACAGGGGCGGGTGTGCTTCTGCTGTGCAGACCACACTTTGAGGAGCAAGGATCTGGGCCACTCCTCAGCCTCCAGTCAGTGCCTCCCGGAAAAAAAAAAAGCCTATGTTTGACTGTGGAAATTCCCAGCTCTAGAGCAGCAGGGGAGGGGTGGGACGAGGAAGATTCACTGTTGCCAGGACAGCCAGGTGGAGAAGACTCGGCTCAGGCCCCTCCGCGATGCTGTGGTTCAGTCTGGGCCCTTCCTGCTACGGCCAACCGTTCGGGTACCTGCTCCCAAGGAACCCACAAGCACTGTTGGTTTGGGGCTGGGTTGTGGCGGCCAGAGCCGCGTTCTGTGGATGCACAGGGTGTGGTGTGTGTGTTGCTGGCCCATCAACCCGCGGGCTCTCCCTCTCGCCAGTCGGTCACACTGCAAGGGGTGAGGCTTCCCGAAGTCCAGGATGGCAACTCAGCCAAACCACCTTCTTGCAAAATTAAAGGCTCGTGGTGTCGTCCGGGCTGCACTCTGGTGATGCGCCAGGAAGCCAGTTGCTGGCCACTCCCTCCGGGGTGTTTGAAGTCAGGGGGCAGCAAAACTGCCAGCCTGATTTTCCGCAGGGACCTGGGAACTTAAAAGGATTGGCCTCAAGACAGATCCTGAGTGTGGGGGAGACGGGGGGGGGGGGGGGGGGGGGGCTGTGCTGTGCCCCCTCCAGCTGTTCTTCTCAAGGATTCTGGCAGGTGAAATGGAAAGTAGCTCCTTTTGTCACCTTAGCCCGGTTGTTTGCAGCTCCTATTCTCAGGGACTTTTTCCTTGAGGTGTGCTGTTCATGTCGTTCCACTGTCAAAGAGTAGAAGCTGGAGTAAACTCTCAGCCAAAAGCATCTTCAGCAGCCAGAATGAAGAAGGGCTTAGCACAATGTTCAGCACAGAATAGGTCCTCAGATTAATGTATGGTTACGATTGTTGTTGTTGATTTTGCTTTTATGACCTGGTAAGTACATACATACTATGTGTCCGAAACCGAGCTGGTGCTAGGGGAAAAATAAGACCCAGTTGTGACTTACCAGCTATGTTCTCATGGGGTGTGCTCATGTCTGGTCTCTGAGTTGCCTGCAAACGCCCCGAGGGCAGGAACTGAGTCCTCTAAACACAAGCACACATATATGTTGGGAAGGCCCTTTCCACGGTGGTTAGCTGGGGGCCGGGTGGGAGTGTAGTAGGTGCAAATACATTTTGCTGCTTTTTCTGGGTAATTCGTTAGAAGCTACAGAGTAAGTCTGGGTGAAAGGGAGGGGCTTGATTTGGTGACATGATGGTGTTTGAGTCATTCCTGGGTTTCAGTTATTTGTGCCACCCAGGTCTCTCTTGACCGGTGGCTAGCAAGGATTTAGTTCATGGTGAGCAGCTGTTTGTGAGCTGGATGAGTCAGGCAGGGGATGGAAGGGCAGCTTCAGAATAATGGAAGATGGAATTTGCTTTGTTTTCAGCATTATTTGGTGATTGTCTTTGTCTAATTGCCAATTTGGAAATGTAATTGACACTCCAGGTCCAGAATGGATATACTTAACATCCTCATCTCCCTGTAAGATCTCATTACCTGTATGACTAATGCTTTTTTACATGGCCAAACATGAAATTATTTAAGACATCTCATTCACTTTGTATTCCTTGCTGTTTCATTGGCCTCCCTACCTGGTTTTCTGAGGGCTCCAGATCTGGTTTACTCTGGGCATTTCAAAGGTAATTAGCCGAAATGCCTATATTCCTCTCTTCTCTCCTTCCTGCTGCTCTTCCTTCCTTCCTTCCCTTCTTCCATAGTGATTCCTGCCAAGTCTGGGAGCAGAGACTGAAGTTGGCTGGTTAGTGGACAGCAACAGGGACTTGATCTCGCTAATTTAGAAGCACATGGCATTACAAAGTCATAGAGGTGGAAGGGAAACTTAGGGCCTGGGTCCTACTTTCTCCCCAGTGCCAGGGCTGGGAGCCCTGTGCTCCGTCATCATTGGGGATGGGGGTGCTTATGATCTTCTGAGGCTGCTGTTCCCCAGAGGGCAACCCACTTTGGAATGAATGGAAAGATCCTTCTCCTTGCACTAACCTGTCTTGCTTCTGGTCTGTTTCCATGACACACAGAACAAATCTTGGTAGATAATAGATTTCAGGTTCTAAATCCAGCCCAGGAAGGCTCAGAGTTGGGTGGTGGTTAATGTCAGCAATATTGTTGGGGGGTAGAATGCCCATAGTTCTATCCCCTCTCAAGCTACTTTCTTTTTCTCTTA
This sequence comes from Phoca vitulina, assembly GCF_004348235.1. NCBI lineage: Eukaryota > Metazoa > Chordata > Mammalia > Carnivora > Phocidae > Phoca > Phoca vitulina. Next base: position 17,657,229 of record NW_022589732.1, on the reverse strand, counting down.
ATGACTTCCTGGTGTCCTTCCCCTGGGGTTGTAAGGTTTCTCCTTGTCCCATTCCCCAGAGTTTGGAAAGTGGCCCATTTTGGCTGTTGGTTCTGATAGTTTGCCCTCCAGGATGTGTCTGGTCTTGTTAGAAGCTGTGGGTGGAGGTTTTGGCTGTCCCTGGGCCATCAGGTTACCTCTTTGTCGATGACACATGCACTGTGTTCCAAAGTTTAGCTCCCTTCACAGTTTAGTGTTGGACTTGGCTGGGAGCAGATGTGATTCTGGGGCCATGCCAGGAACCCAGATGTAGAGTGCGGATCCTTTGTTAAGACGCCTGAGTTGGACTCTGCTTTCTAGGTGTCGGCTGTTCCCGAAGGAGAGAGAGCAGATCTGGATCTGGAGCCTCTTCTTGCACCATTTAAGTAGAGCTGCTTCTTAGGATCGAGGGTACTTCCTCCCAGCCGCTCATCTTACCTCTTCTCTGGGCTTCCATATATTACGGTCGCCATTTCTCCTATTCTGTGGAACAGAAAGAAACCAGAAAAGAAAAGAGAACATGCAAGAGGAGAAGGTGAGGGAGAGTAGGGGGTAGAGGGAGATGTTCACACAATGAAAAATAGAATTTCTCTTCTGGGAGTTAGAGGTTGGGTAAATATATAATTGGATGGATTTTGTTTTTAGTTCCTGCACCTTTGTCTTAATGAATAAGTCATGACAATGAGTAAGTGACCTCACCCCCAAGGAGTGAAGCGTTATGTAAAGAACAGTAGAAAGAATGATTTCACCTTTGGAAGATTTTAGCCCTTCCAGTGAGAAGTGTTGTCTAGCTAACTGATAGTATGGAGCCTGGGTGGCCTGTGGCCCAGATACTGGGAGTCACAGGCTCCGTGGGGATCTTCCTTGTGTGTCTATTATACAGGAGCAGAATCCTGCCCCTCTTGGGGAGCAGTTGCTGCATTAACTTGTTTTCCCTTTATGTGACTTTGGAGTATAGACCTTTTATGGCTCTGGAGGGGAAAAAGTGGGTATCCAATGATAATCAAGTGGAGAACTCAGAGAAAGGGCTCTTAGGCTTGTAGGAAGGTTTGGAAGAAGCAGGGTTTATCCAGGTGCTGGGGATTTTCATGACCAACAGTGGCTGGCAACAGCTTCATATGCATTTTTTTTTCTTCTTTGTGCATCTGGGAGCACTTTTTATAAAGTGCTTGAAGAAAGTGCTCCCGGGAATTGTTTTAGCCACCTATGAATTATGGCCATTTCTCCTGTGAATTGTGTCAGCTACAGCTGATCAGGTGTAAGATTCTTGAAGGGTGTAGGAATGGTGTCTTTAGCTGAACACACAAGAGAAGTCAGTGGTTTGTTTCAGTCTTAAAAATGGCATCCTTTCCTTAAGCTCGTGCGCAACCCTATTTTCCTCGTAAGATTTCTTTTTTTTTTTAATTGAGGTATAGCTGACATACGGTATCATATCAGTTTCAGGCGTACAGCGTAATAATTTGATATTTATATGTTGTGAAATGATCACCACAGTAAGTCTAGTTAATATCTGTTGCCATTTATAGATATAGAATTTTTTTCTTGTTATGAGGTCTTTTAAGATTTATTCTCTTAACAACTTTCAAATATGCAACACAGTTTTATTAATAATAGTTGCTTTGCTACACATTACATCCCCATGACTTATTGATTTTATAACAACAAGTTTGTATCTTTCTTTACCTATTTCGTACACCTTGAATTCCCAGCCTTTGGCAATCACCAATCTGTTCTCTTATCTTTGAAGTTTTTTTGTTTTTGCTTTTTTTCAACAGTGTGAATATATTTAAGACTCCTGAACTATACACTTAATATGGTTAAGATGGTAAGTTCTCTGCTATGCCTATTTTACCACAATAAAAAAAAAAAAAAGGATAAAAAATTCCTCCTGGAGATGACCCCCCATTATCTTTCACATGTAAGTGAGATCATATGGTATTTCTCTTTCTCTGTCTGACTTATTTTACTTTACTTAGCATAATGCCCTCAATACCATCCATGTTGTGGCAGATGGCAAGTTTCATTCTTTTTTATGGCTGAATAATACTCCATTGTCTGTCTGTCTGTGTATCTATCTATCAATCACATTTTCTTTATCCATTCCTCTATCAATGGACACTTAGGTTGTTTCCATATCATGCATATTGTAAGTAAAGCTGCAATGAACATGGGGGTGCATATATCTTTTTGAGTTAGTGTTTTTGTTTTCTTTGGATAATGCCCCGAAGTAGAATTGCTGCATCATATGGTAATTCTATTTTTAATTTTTTGAGGAATCTCCATATTGTTTTCTAGAGTAGCTGTACCAGTTTACATCCCTACCAACAGTGCACATGGGTTCCCTTTTTTTCACTTCCTGGCTATGTTATTTCTTGTCTTTTTGATAATAGCCATTCTAACAGGTGTGAAGTGGTAGCTCATTATTTATTTATTTATTATTTTTTATTTTTTAAAAGAATTTATTTATTTGGAGAGAAAGAGAGAGAGAAAGAATGAGTGGGGGGACGGGGGAGGGAGAAGCACACTTCTCGCTGAGCAGGGAGCTCTATGTGGGGCTCGATCCCAGGACCCTGAGGTCATGACCTGAGCAGAAGGCAGATGCTTAACTGACTGAGCCACCCAGGCACCCCTCATTGTAGTTTTGATTTGCATTTCCCTGATGACAAGTGATGTTGAGCATCTTTTCATGTATCTGTTGGCCATCTGGATGTCCTCTTTGGAGGAGTGTCCATTTTTTAAAAATCGGATTGTTTGCTTTTGTTTCTCCTTTGTTGTATAAGTTCTTTATGTATTTTGGATACTAACCCCTTATCAGATATATGATTTGCAAATATTTTCTCCCATTCAGCAGGTTGTCTTTTCATTTTGTTGATGTTTTCCTTTGTTGTACAAAGGTTTTTTTAGTTTGGCGTAGTTCCACTTGTCTATTTTTGCTTTTGTTGCCTTTGTTTTTAGTGTCAAATCCAATACATCGTGGCCAAGAATGATGTCAGTGAGCTTACCGCCTGTGTTTTCTTCTAGGAGTTTTATGGTTTTGGGTCTTACAGTCAAGTCTTTCATCCATCCATAAGATTTCTTTTTTAACTTCAGTGTTTTACACTTTTATCCTCAACATAGAGTAAGTGTACTCCTACACTTTTATCCTCAACATAGAGTAAGTGTATGGCACTTTTATCCTCAACATAGAGTAAGTGTACTCTATGTTCATTGTAGAAATGTACAGCAAGGCATTAGGGGGAAAAAAAGGACACCTTATACCCACTGGGATGGCTGCTATTAAAAAACCAAACAAACCCAGAAAGTAACAAGTGTTGGCTAAGCTGTGAGGATTTGGAATCCTTGTGCACTGTTGATGGGAATATAAAATGATGCAGTCACTGTGGAAAAAAGTATGGTGGTTCCTCAAAAAAAAAAAAAATTAAAAATTAAATTACCATATGATTCAGCAATTCTTCTTCTGGGTACAAATCCAAAAGAAGATATTTGCACACCCATGTTCATAGTAGCATTATTCATAAAAGCCAAAAAGTAGAAGCCGCCCAAATGTTCACTGACAGATGAATGAAAAAACGAAATGTACTATATACATGCAATGGAGTATTATAAAGCCTTATAAAGAAAGGAGATTCTAAAACGTGTTCCAACGTGGATGAACCTTGAGGATATTATGCTAAGTGAAATGGGCCAGACAAAAGGACAAAAACTGTATGATTCTACTTAAATGAAGTACCTAGAATAGTCAAATTCATAAAGATAGAAGTGGAATTGTGGTTGCCAGGGCTTACAGGGAGGGGGAGATGGGGAGTTGTTTAATGGGTACAAAGTGTCATTTTTGCAAGATGGAAACATTCTGCACAACAGTGTGAATATACTTAATACTCCTGAACAATACACTTAATACGGTTAAGATGGTCAGTTCTCTGCTATGCCTATTTTACCACAATAAAAAAAAAAAAAGGAAAAAAAATTCCTTCAAGTCCTACCTCCTGGAGATGACCCCCCCATTATCTTTGGGCACATTTTCTTTCCAGACACATTCTTCACTGTGGTGCTCATGTTTGTCCTTGGGGCAGCTAGTAATTTTCCTCTAAGGGTTGGTAAATGGCAGTCCCATGAGAAGTACCCAACCTGACCTTGTTTGATTTAGGTGGTATCCACACTGAGAGCAGACAGAACAACCCTGCTTCTGCCTGAGGAGTCTGGTTTAATGGTGTCTATTCTTAGAGTAAAGTTAAAGGCTGCTGGAGTTTTGATTTTTGACATATGAGTGGCTCTCTTGTCTCAGGCAAGTCATTGTCCCCCGGCCTCAGTTTTCTTATATGTAACATGTTCTCTGACTCAGTGATTTCAATATATAGCCATTTCTTCAGATTCTAAAGTTATCATTTGTACCTGCTGAAGAACCCAAGAGCAAATCATTCAAGGCCAACGGGCAGCTCTGGTTCTATTATAAATCACAAGAGTGAAATCTGACTGATGTGTCCCCGGAACGTCAATACTGGCTTTGATGTGGTGGCATATTTAAAAATTACAATCTAAGGACATAGACCCTTTTGGAAATACCCTCAAACTTGTCATTAAAAAAAAAAAAGTTCTCAGAAGTAGGTTTTTGTGACTCTGCTATTACTTCTAAGGAAATAGCCACATCATTGTTTAGGTTTCAGTTTTAATTTTTGGTGTGGAGGCAAGGTTGAAGAGGTCTTAGATTATAGACTGTAAGTGGTGCACTGGGATATGCTGGCTTTGGGGAGGTTGGGCATAAAAAGAAACCTCTCATTAAAGAGAAGGTCGTGCAAATCAACCTTCTTTGATGCTTTTCTTTGACTTGCCCCAGAAGGCAACCCTGGAGTGAGAATGTTCATCTTGGCTCTGTTCCTGGAGCATTCCAGCCTCCAGAAGCCAGGATGGGCTAATCAGAGCTTCTGTGGCAAAGGAACGAGCGAGTGTCTGAAGGGACGATCCCCACACATTCAATAACTTCTTCTTTTTTTTTTTTTAAAGATTTTATTTATTTATTTGACAGAGAGAGACACAGCGAGAGAGGGAACACAAGCAGTGGGAGTGGGAGAGGGAGAAGCAGGCTTCCCTCGGAGCAGGGAGCCCGATGCGGGGCTCGATCCCAGGACCCTGGGATCATGACCTGAGCCGAAGGCAGACACTTAACGACTGAGCCACCCAGGCACCCCCCATTCAATAACTTCTGAAATAAAATCCCTCCACCCCCAAACTGTGAGCAGCTAGTACATCAGATCGGACTGAATAGTCTTAGGTTACATAACATCAATTAGATCATGCTACCGGGGGCCACGTGTTACATTTTAACTTGTCACGGACACATTACACTAGCACTTCACAGATCTGCAGGGTTCCAGGTAGCTTTTGGGTATTACTGAGTGAATTGGCGATTGTGTAGGACTTGACGAAGCCTGGACAAAAATACTTCTTTAGATTTGTCTGTAGTGTCGTTATGCTCATATTAGGGGGTGCAGACGTCCTGCAAGTATTTCTTACAAAAATAAACTAAAAATTGAGACGGTAGTTATTGGATCTGCTGTACTGAATGGTTGATTTATAGCCATGAACCAGATATGACAGAGATTTTTAAAACTCTGGGTATCTTTTCATTTTCTGGTGACAGGCAGTACAAGCACTATATTTTTAATTGGTCCCTTCTTTAAGTCAGGAGCTGAAATGTTATCATGCAAATCTCTCCTGAGTTGCATGGAAATTAATAAAATCACAAAGATTTCTATTTGTACTCTGTGAACACAGACGGTAATGAAGCTGAAACAGCGATCTCCAGGGGATGATGCTATTTAAATGCGAGGCAAGGCTTCCAAAGGATTCTAATGGTGAAAAAAGAAACCAGCAAGTGAGCGGTCCGTTCTTTCCTCCCTACCTCACCTACGCTCCTCTGCACTTCCTGACCTCAGGAAGAATTAAGTTAAAACAAAGACCTCTACTCTCTAATACATCCTATCTGTCACCTGTTGTAGCCAACAGCAGTGGACTCTCAGACAGTCTCTCTGGGCCGTTTGTTCCTCCTCTTCAGGCATGCCATGGATCCCTTACTGGTGCTTTTGTTTTGGTAAGTCTATGTGTACTGGGATAACTGACTTCTTAGGGAAAAAAATAACAAACTTTTTTTTTTTAGAGTAGTTATTATGCATCAAGCACTGTTTTAATAAGCTCCTTATGTTTATTATGTTATCTAACCTTCAAAACAGTCCTATGGAGTAACCATGTTTTTTTTTTTTTTTTTTTTAAGATTTTATTTATTTATTTGAGAGAGAGAGAATGAGAGAGAGCGAGTACATGAGAGGGGGGAGGGTCAGAGGGAGAAGCAGACTCCCTGCCGAGCAGGGAGCCCGATGTGGGACTCGATCCAGGGACTCCAGGATCATGACCTGAGCCGAAGGCAGTCGCTTAACCAACTGAGCCACCCAGGCGCCCTGGAGTAACCATGTTTATAATCCCCATTTTATAGATCAGAATACTGAGGCACAGAGAACATCTATATCTGTATATCTATAACATTTTGGATGACAGACTTTGAGTGCTTACTGTGTGTCTAGTGATTTCTAAGCTCTTTACATGTATTATCTTATTTAATCCTCACAACAACCCAGTGGAATAGGCGGTACTTTACAGATTAAGAAACTGAGGCATGGAGAGGTTGAGTACCTTGCCCAGGGTCCCACACGTGAGGGGCAGAGCCAGGTTTGAGTCCAGGAAGGCGGGCTGTGGAGCCTGTGGGTCTCATCCTGGCCCTGTGCACCTACAGGTTTAGCTCCTGTAGTGGTAGGTTGGCTCTGCTCAGTTCATCCGTGCCAAAGAGTGAGGGAAAACATGTAGGCATAGGTAGGACTGAAAAGAAGAGCTGGTGTGTGGAGACTCATGCATCATCCCTAAATGAGGTGTGAGGTCCCTTAGAAAATTCAGAGAATTCTATACTATGAGGATAGAAATGAATCTTAAAGGTTATTTAGTCCTTTTAATCTAAGTCTTGCTTTTCCTTGCTGGAACATGGGATCATCACCCTTTCTCTACTTGATTGGCAGGTGTGCTGTGTGCAGTTGTACAGGTTGCTCACTGCACAACTCTAGGGCTGCTCTGAGATTCAGATCAGGTAATAAATACATAATTAGTCTTTATGAACTTTGGCACATGTGCCATATCTCCCTGTTGGTGGGTATTTGGAGGCACAGAATAAATATGGGGCATTTTTCTGAGTATCAGTCTTCCTTGAAGTTTTGGATACAACCACTATTTTTTTTTTTTTTAAAGATTTTATTTATTTATTTGACAGAGAGAGAGATAGCGAGAGCAGGAACACAAGCAGGGGGAATGGGAGAGGGAGAAGCAGGCTTCCCGCCAAACAGGGAGCCCGATGTGGGACTCGATCCCAGGACCCTGGGATCATGACCTGAGCCGAAGGCAGACGCTTAACGACTGAGCCACCCAGGCGCCCTAACCACTATTTTTGATATTAACACATGCACAGGAGATATTAGGAGTAGGATGCAGAATTCAAGCATATTTTTAAAAACTTGAGGTGTGTATCGTATGTGTGTATTTGTGCATGCACCTGCAGGAGAGCATGAAGAGTGGAAAAGTTTGACACCCACCAGCAAACCCTTATCATTAAACTGTGAATGTAAGCATCCTGATGTGACATGATGCCTTATTATTCCCACATGCTATTTGCTCATATTTGAAACTCTGAAACCGTGTTATTAAAAGAATGGGAATTCTGTGAAAAACATCTAACTATATCTGAATTCCCCAATCTGTTATAAATAAAGTACATTTCAGATGTCGGTGGGGCAGAGAATTTAATCTGTGCACTCAGAAGAGGGTAGGGCTAACTCATTCAGTGGTTATGAATCTTCCCTTGCCTTAGAAAGATTGATTCCTTGCCACTCTCCACCTCCACAGCCTGGAAATACATTATTGTATCACAATATGGATTTCTTTCTAGACCATTGGGTATTGTGGCCTTGCATTTGCCAGACCCCGTGCATGGAATATTTGGGAGACGAAGTGGTCAGTCTGTGAGTCTTTATTAGCACGGCTGTCCTTTTCCCAAGGATATGGAGTTGTGTAAAGCATTGTTTCCTTCTGGGCAATGCCAGTAGCCACACTGCCTGCTTCCAGGGGGCACCATTCACATCATAGTCATGACCGATGCCCCTGGAATTGTGCAGTGTACACCCCACACGTCCACACAGGTGGCTTTTCTAGGTGTCTAGCTTGGTTGTATACACTTACATAAGAAATTAAAAACAGTGCAAGGCCCTTAATTCTTAATGGCCAAACAAGTAAGAGAAACATCAAGAACCGAAGGTCCGGAAAAGGTGGAGAACACTGAGAATTGGTCAGAAAGGGGGTGGCCAGACAGACCACTGGGGATGTGGGGGTGTGAAGGTGGACCCAGCCTTCCCATCCCTTGGCCCAGCTCCGGGACAGGCTGTTTCCGTGACTTCTGACGACTGGACAGCTCCCGACGTGATGGAGGAGGGCTCCCAGGCCCCCTCACTTGTTCTCAGCACAAGCCTTGGAGAAGGGCGAATGCTTGGGGGCCAGCCTGTGTGTGCCCCTAGGGCCCGTGCATGAAGAATAACAGGATCCAGAGGATTTGGCAAGGGCCTCTCCATTGCCAGCTGGGCTATTTTTAGCTCCGTCCCCCGGCCCCTGCTGTCCCCAGGTGTTCGTCAGCAGAGCATCCTGCACCTCTATGGAAAATGGCAGTCGGAGCCCAGGCATGGCCGGCAGGCCGCAGCAGGCTCACTCCCGGGCCCGGCGGCCAGGCTGGATCTCGGGGGCTGGCAGGCTGCTGTGAGGGTGGTTGCATAACTGGCCTTTCTGCTGGTTGTGTTGCCTGCTGGTTCTGGGTGAGGAGGTCGAGCCAGAGTAAACAGGTCTACACTCCAGGGCCCCTCCCTGAGCCCTGGTGCAGGGGCCAGGCTCGTGGGGGTGGTGATGGGCTGGCAGAATCAGGAGCTGCTTTGGCACCACTGCTGGGCTGAGTGACATGCCTGTCCTGGGGAATGTGCAGGTGGCCTGGCCTGGCCTGTGGGTGGCCCAGATGTGGTAGAAGGCCAGGTGTGACCTCAGGGATGGCTCATTTCTTCCCTTTTAACTCTCCACTTTGCCTCCCCCATTCTTTGAGGCCTGGCTCACTTGCTGGGAGTGTCCCCTTCCTGGGAAGCCTTCTGCACTTGCCCGGCCTTGCTCGGTCCTCTGACACTCACCACTGTGTGTCCAGCCCATCCTGGGTGAGCCTCATGCCTCTGCTGCCCCTTGTGGGCAGGGCTGGTAGTTCTCCTTTTCTGACCTGTGCCTCCTCCCGGTGGTCCTGGAGAGTAGGCGGTGCGTGTCTGCCAGTCAGTAATGGTGGGGTGGCTGGTCTTCAAAGAAGGCCGTTGACAAACCAAGCCTCCGGGTATTCATCCTCTTGGGTATTCCCCTGCTTTGAATCCAGCCTGTGACTTACTCATCACCAGTAGAATGAGGTGGGAATGACTCTAGGACTTCTGAGACTTAGGTCAGAAGAACCCTTGCAGCTTCTCTCTTGGTCTCCTGGAACACTGGCTTTTGAGAAACCAGCCATCATGTATAAGACGTCTGATTGTCCTGAGACCATGCTGTGAGAAGTCCTGGCCACAGGGACAGGCTCGGAGGCTGAGGTGCCACATGGGGTTGAGGGGTAAGGAGAGGGACTCTCCAAGGAGCACCAAGGCACCAGACGTGGTGGGAAGAATCCATCTTGGAAATGGGTCCTCCAACCCCAGCTGATACAATCACAGATGATCCAGCCAGCTCATCCCTTCCTGAATTCCTGTCTTAAAATTGATAAAATAAAATGTTTTAAACCACATTTTGAGATGATTTGTTATGCAGCAATAGATGACTAGAACAAATAGCTATCATGTAGGGCGGTCCTTCTACCAGATCCGGCTCCTAGCCCCTTCTCTGGGTTCCTCTCAGCCTCTCTTTTTTCCAACCCTCTGGAGCCAGCCACATAGGACTTGCTTCATGTCACAGATGATCTTCGCTCCACCTGGAATTCTCTTTCCTTGTCCTTCCTCTCCCGTTCCACTTAGCTGACTCCTTTATCCATTGATGTGTTGGTGAGTGTTTAATCTCTAGGAAAAAAGCCCCTATTTGTAGCATTTGTCAATTCCTACCGTGTAAATATGCCCACCATGGCTGGTTTCAAGATAGCAACATGGTGTCACAGAACATGGAGGCAGGTGCTGTTACCCACATTTTGCAGATGTGGAAACTGAAGCTCGGGGAGTTTTACTTTCCTAAGGAAGTCGTGGGTAGACCTGGATTCTAGTCTACACGGCCTCAAAGACCATGCTCTTTCCAGGGCACTACACTGTTCCCATGGAGAACCTATAGCTGACCATGAGCACAGGTGATATTGCTGCTGGGCTGTCTCGTTTCTTCTAGACTAGCGGTCCTTCCACTACTTCTCTTTTTTTTTTTTTTATTTAAAATTTTTTATTGTTATGTTAATCCCCATACATTACATCATTAGTTTTAGATATAGTGTTCCATGATTCATTGTTTGTGCATAACACCCAGTGCTCCATGCAGAATGTGCCCTCCTCAATACCCATCACCAGGCTAACCCATCCTCCCACCCCCCTCCCCTCTAGAACCCTCAGTTTGTTTTTCAGAGTCCATTGTCTCTCATGGTTCTTCTCCTTCCACTACTTCTCTTGAGTTGCTGCTGCTTGCTCTTCCTCATGGCTTACCATGCCTAACCAGTCATAGCTGCTGATTCTCTCTGCAACCGTATTATGGTATCTAGATTCTGTGGTGCACGCAGAGATCATGGAAGCAGTGAGCCAACAGGGACCCGTGAGGCCATCTGGAGGCATGATTAATTACATGTATTAGTCAGGCTAGGCCAGCTATTGCAGCAAGCAACCCCAACACGTCAATGACTTAATACACTAGAAGTATATGTATTGCTCATATAAAGTGCCATTAGTGGTGTGTGTGGGGTGGGATGGGGTGGGGACTTGTTCCACGCAGTCATTTGGGGACCTTGGCTCCTTCTACCTGTGGATGGACCTGCCATCTTCTAGGGGACTCTGACAGTCTCTGCTGAATCCTCTTCATCCATCTGACAGATGGGGAGTGAGAAATAAAGATCATGAGGGGTGGCTTTGTGGGAACAGTCCTGGAAGCTATTCACATCACTTCTACCCACCCAGTCCATTGACCAGAACTTAGTCACATAGTACCTTAACAGCAAGGGGTCCTGGGAAATGGAGCAGGGCAGCCAGGAGGAGTAGGAGATGGATTTGGAGAATACCCAGACTCCAGAAGGGGCTCCAGAGTGGCCATGCTGGGGGAAAACTGGGGTGAGGGCTTCTCCCGTCGATTACTACGACCCACTAATACCACTGGACGTTTACTGGGCGCTGCTAGGTGTCGCAAATGGTGTTAAGCACTCCACGTGCTTTATGTCACTTAATCCTCTCAAAAAGCCCATGTTGTAGGTATTACGACCCTTGTCCCATTTTATAGATGCGCAAACACTGAGCCTTGGAGTAGTTCTGGCACTTGGCCAAGGGGTGTCCGTTCATAAGTGGCAGGGCTCCATTCCAACCCAGGCTTTTCTGGCTCCAGAAAGCCTTCTTGTCACGGCCTTCAACTTGCAGGAGACCCTCCTTGTTAAACACTTGTTAAACACCAAGGGGCTACATTGCCCCATCTCTCTACATTCTGAAGAGGACAGAGAGATCAAAGGTGACTTGGCTGTCACCAGATGGGGTTGCCCCTCATTCTCCACCACGGTAAGGGGGTACACTGACAGCGGTTGCCTGTGCCCTGCCTTGTGACTGACCTGCAGCTGTCTTCCACTTCCAATATTACTTTGAGTGGCTCTTTGCCTGGACCATCAAGAGCATGACAGGGATGGAGGCAGAGGCTGGTTCCCAGGTCCCTCATCTTCCTCCCTGTAGTGAAGTGCTTCTCCCTTGGAAATGTCACTTCACTCTACTCCATTCCACCCCGTTCAGATTTCATGTTTAAGCAGAGTGAGTTCGAGTTCATTGCTGAGACAACGGGGGACCAAACGTGAAGAATAACATGAGTATAACGTGGTTGCTTTTCTAAAACCTGGCAGACCTGAACTTACATGTCCAGATGAGCATCCCTCATCCCACTTGGTTCAGTGTTGTCATCGAGAGCATGCCCTCGAGCCAGACGGCTTGGCCTCAAATCAGAGTTCTGCTACTTGGTGACTTTTAGACCTTTGGCAAGTTGCTTAACCTCTCTGTGCCTCAGTTTACTCACCTGGAAAGTGGGACTAATAATAACAACGACTTCATGGATTTGTTGGGAGGATATAATATGTGTTAATTGCTCAGAGTAGCACCTGATACATAACAAGTGCTGTATAAGTATTGATTATGATTGTTATTTCACTTTGGTCCCCTTTGGGGACTGACTCTTCCTAAGATGGACCATGACAGTAGCTTAGGCGGTCACTCTGTTTTCCCTAACTCTCTACTCTAGTTTACCCAGTTTCCAGAGGGATGGCTGGCATGCCTGTCCCCCTGCTGGAATGTAGCATTCCTGAAGTCTGGGACTGTATGTCCATGTTTGCATCCATAGTGTTTGGGGCACTTGAGGTCCTTGGCAAAAGTTGCCTGAAATATTGTCCCCACGTTGAGAACTCCAAGACCGAAAACTTTTTATGTTTATCTCTGTTTCCTTAGCAACCTGCAACAGTGTCCAGCATCACAAGATGCTTTTTGACTAAATGCAAGAACGAAAGAACAAATGGTTTCATTCTTACTTGGAAAATGAGGGTCTGTCTTTGGGAACAGGTTTGTTGATAGCATCAGTGCATTCTTTTGAATGTTGCTGGGGTGATACCTCTCGGCATTTGAAAGCCACTGTGATTTTAGGAAACTGAGGTGGTTGGCAGGCAAGTATAATGAATAAGAGCGGAAGCCAGTGTGGGTAAAGTATTTCTGGTTCCCCACATGTGCAGTTAGGATGTATTGAATCTGAAAGTTCTGGGTGACATGTAAATGACCTCTGTAGGTGATTTCCAAAGAAAAGTTCCCCAAGTGCTTTTGAGTTCTGGCAGCATTGGAGTGGATATGTAATTCACCCCCCTACCCCCCGCTCCCCACCACAGAGGGGCAGAATACTCATTTTGAATGTTAACTTTGGTCTCTCTTAAGTTTAGGCTTGTGAACTTTATAGCTTAGCCTTGGAGTAGGGACAAAGGCAGGCTTGAATCCCAGCTTCACTTTACACTAGTTCGGTGGCTTTGGACAATTTACTTAACCTTGCCAAGTTCACTTTCTTCATCAGTAAAATATGAATACTAAAAATATCTGCCACATAGAGTTTTTGTGCGGGTAAGATGAGGTGATCATTAGGAGCACTCGGCACCTCTTAGGTGCTCCATAGAGGGCTTCTGTCTGAGGAAGTTGTTTTAGCCCTCTCTCCTCCATCAAGAGCCACAGTGAGGATGCTGCTGAGGTAGGAGGAGGGGGTCACTTGAGGGAGCACGGTCACCAGGGGCCAGCAGTGAGTACCAAGATGGGTCCCTGGGGAGCTGGTGACTTTTCCTTTGGATATTACAGATGACGACAGAGCTTAGGGTAAAAGAAAAGAGGAGTCAGAAATACTCCCTTCCCTCTACCTCCACGTCACCCCCACCCCACCCACTGTAGGAAGGAGGGGGAAGGGAGGAGAGGGAGGGGAGGGAAAGGAAGAATTTTGGAGGACGAGAGACTTCACTTTAAAAGGGTCACTTTTGGGAGCGCCTCAGTTTGCTCACCTGGAAAATGAAGGTTGGAGGAGGTGATTCTCAGGGTCCCTTGTCCAACAATTCCCTGTGTTTTTGTAAGAGTTTTGATTTTGCTCCTAAGTGTTCTGCTCGGCACCGCCCACCTTCCACGTCGTCAGGCAGACGGAGACTAGAGCAGAGGGGACAAGAGGGATGGGAAGTGAGGGAGGGCCTGGAAAGTGCTTCTCCGAAAGGCTGAGGTCTACAAAGAGGCTTTTGAGTCTGGTGGGCCCATCTGTCTTCTGTCCTGGGTGGCTTTCCTGTCCTGTGAGTGCCTATAGGGGCCTAGGGAGCTGTAAATGGACCAGGGGACCTTTTGGGCTGGAAGGGCCAAGAAGAGGGCCTTCTTGAGCCTCTGCCTCCTCACCTGGGTAGGTTTCCTTCTTATTTGACAGGTTCCCCCGTTTAGGAATATGTGCTAGTCTGATACACCGAGGCAGGCGAGGTGCCTGTTTTAAGGTTTACATAACATCTGGTATTTGTCCTCAGACTTGTTCCTCTCCTGGGGATTATGTGTTCTGAGGCACAAAAACATCGTTCTGTACACTGAACTCCTCCAGGAAGACTTCCAGATCATCTTTCTTTCCCACCTGCCCCCTCCCCCCATTTCACGTTTATTCTGCCACAGTCACTCAGTTAAGCAAATATTTTCATCATCAGTAAGTTGTCCCATACTGGGCCAGGCTATGAAGAGGATCCCAGGGACGTTAGTCATGGTGGTGCTTCCCTGGGGGAGACCCTAGTTGAGTTGGGACCGAGCGAGGGACAGACATGGGTGCTCTTTCCTGTTTGCTGGGTGACATGGAGAGGTGTAGGATTTGGGGTGCAAGGATCTGGGCTTAGGTCTCGTCTTTCCCTCTGATGGGCTATGTGGTCTTGGGCAAGTGGTCTACCCTCCCCAAACCTCCGCTTCCCTTGCCTGTAAGATGCAGACCACAGAGAAAGTTCTACCTGGCACATGAGAGATGCTCAGTACATAGTGGTCACCATTTTTATTATGGAGAAGGTGGCATGATGCTATTCAGCAGGAGTAGATCTATTCAAGCCTGCCATTGAGCGCCTCCCCCGCCCCCCCAGACAAAGTACTATGTTAGGTGGAGGGTGGAGTCGCCCTGGAGGGTTCCGCGTGGTTGCATTTGCCCAGCGCTCTGGCAAGATGGTAAGCTCCCAACAATGGATCCTTCAGGAGTGGGCACACTGTGGACTTCGTGGTATTTCCTCTGTGTCCCCAGAACCAAGCGTGACGCATGACGCAAGATGGCCACTTGGTAGATGTTAGTGAATGAATGAACAAATGGGCGTGAACGAACTCTTGCCGATGAATTGACTAGTATTCCACACTGGTTAAAATTATATTTTGGGCACTGAATCTCTTTCTTGTCTGTGGCTTCTTGAGCGCTGAGGGTATTTGTCTCTGGAAGCCGAGATCGAGCCTTTCGGGACTCCCTCACCAGGCTCTGAGGACCCGGGACGCCTGTCCAGCCTGGCCAGGCCCAGGGTGTGGATGTCTGCAGAGGTAGCCTCTCCCCACTCTGTTTGCCAGTGGCTTGGCCAGCTTCCCCAGAAGAAAGGATACTTTGTGCGCTCTGTTTGTGTAAGTGTTGGACAGCGGCTTCCCACCTGCAGACGGTCTCTGCCTGTGTTTGATAAAATGACAGATTCGTGCTTTCCTCCCCTCTGCCCCCCGCCCATCACTTTCTTTCATTCCCCGTGTGAAGGGGCCTCTGTCGGGCCAGCCACCAGCCATCATGAGAGGAGCCAAGTCCCTCATCGGACCGTGCGGAACCGAATTGCAGCAAATTGGGTGGAGGAGGCAATTTTAGTTCAAACGCAAACATCCTGTCAAGGAACAGAACGATTATAGTTTTTGCCACGCATGGGGAGTAACAGCACAGGGGTGAATCTCGGCATCTGTTTACTGCTAATTAACCCCTCGGTGCATGCTTGCATTGGTGCATGAGCCGGCTTGCAGCCTGGACCGCCTCCTCTAAGGAAGGCCCCTTGAGAGCCAAACTCAGTTGGCCCAGATGTCTTCATGGGCTTTTCCCTTTACTTGTTACCCCCATTGGGTCTGACTTTAGACAAAAGCATTTTTTGGAACCAGATAGCTTTGAGTTCTTTAACCAGGCACAGAGTGTATTGGAAAGAGACACAGAGCACCCAAGGGTGGGACTGGTCAGCTCCAGTCAAGCAGAGTTTATTGGGTTTCTGGAAGTTTTAAATCTTGTACTGTGGTGGGGGGAGGTTGGGGCAGGGGAGCTGCCATTTACTGAGAGCTTACAATGTGTCTTCTTCTGAGCTGGCCACTTTGCATCTTGGCTGGTAAAATTCTCACAGCAACCCTGAAAGGCAGATGTTGTTCAGGAGGAGAGACCCAGAGAGGTTAAGTAATTGCCCAGGGTCATATAGGCATCCCTGGAGGTGGAAGACACAGACCTTGAGAACTTAACAGTCCTATTGTATGGGCAAAAGTACCAGATTGTCATTTATTCCCGCAACAAACAATTATTGGGCATGTACTCTATATATCTGCACAGGGCAGGGGATCCAGAAATAAGTCAGCCTCAGCTTTGTCTTCCTGGGAAGGTCTCAAGGGGACTCTTTACCTTCATTGTTGTGTTTTGGGGCCAGGAGCCGTGTCAGGGATGTGTGTAGGGCAAGGTGAGGAGCTGAGGACTTAGTCTCAGCAGTGAAGAGAGGAAGCCTCCCCTGAGAATATCACACTTAAAACATGCCTGGAAGGGTGAGAAGAAATCTGCCAATCTTTTGACTTTCAGTTTCTAAACTGAGGTCTAAATATATAGAGGGCACGCACAGATCTTAAGTGTGCAGGTTGGTGGATTTTTACATAGGAATGCACCTGTGGAACCACAGTTCTTGGAGGCAAGCACCCCACGTTGCGTGCTGTGTTCAGGCAGAGTTAGGAGATGCAGACCCTGAGAGCTCTGAGGGATTCGGAGGAAATGGAGCTCAATGAACTCTCACAAATCGGGTTTCGATCATAAGGGAAAGGAAGATGAATATTCGTGTATCTTGATCTCTTTTTGCATCATTACATTTTGCCTTCTCTGGATTTGAGGCTCCCCACCTGCCCTGGGTTCTACAGAATAAGTGCTTCATGCATCTCCTTCCTGCTGCATTGGGAAGAAGAGAAATTGGGGGACGAGAAATTGGCTGAATCCTTGAATAGTTTAGGCAGCTTGGTGCACATGACCGGGAATGTGTCTGGGTCTCTGGCCATGTACATGGCATGTGTGCCTGATCTTTGGGGTTTGTGGGAGTGAGACCAGGCCTGGAGCTGGGCTCTGGCTTGCTGCTTTCTCTATAGGTTCTCGGAACGAGTGTGTTTGGATCTTTCTGAGCCCCTGTGTGGGAGCAGAGGGAGCAAGGAGACACCAGAGGCCCCCAGGACTTTCATGTCTTTCTTCCTCAAACTGTCTTAGTGTTCACATTGAATTGCTTAAATCACATAAGGAGGCAGATATATGCTTTCCTGTCTTATGGCCCTGGATCTTGCCTTCCAGACCAGATTGTAAACTTCTCTGTCGGTTTTATAACCACAGCGCCTTCTTCTTCTCTTACACTTTCCTCTGGCCTACCTAGTCTTGTGTGAGCACACAGTAAAGCACCTCATGAATACTTGTGTGTGTTGATTTTAGGGTCTTTGGTGAAGTTGTCTGTGGCTTGCCGTCAGAGGGATGTGGAATTGAATTATAGGGTTATAAGCAAGTATCTGGTTATAAACCAGTAGTGTTCATCTCTAGACATCAGGGTGAACATTGACCTTGGTGAATAGCATAGGAGAAATTTGGAAAAAAGCCACAATAGCTCACACTTTTAGGGAACTATGTGCTAGGCCCAAAGTGAAGGATTTTATGTAGCTGAATCAGTTGTGATGCTTTTGATAGTACGTAGAAATGCTGACTTTAATTGTCTTAAACATTAAAGGGACTTCATTAGCTCATGTAATTGAAAGGCTGAGTGACTTCAGGTGAGGCTTGATCCAGTGGCTCAATGTCTCCAAGGACCCAGTTTCTTTCTGTCTCTCCAATCTACTTTCCTTACAACTGGTTTCATCCTGAGGCTTCTTTGCCTCTGGATTCCCAGATGGCTGCCACAGCTCTGGAGGGCATGTGCTGTTATGTTCATGCCTGCAGGAATTAAAGCCCCTTTGTTCCAGCATTCCTTGCACAGGTGCCGAGGGTCACTCCGACCGGCCAGGCTGAGGCCAGGCTGTATGGTCAGTGTCCTCAGAACCTTAAAGACCCCTAAATGGAAAACGGGTCTGCAAGGAAGGGAGAAGATGGACATCTGGGAAGCAGTCAACCAAAGTTCCCTGCAAGTGATGATCGAATTTAATCCTCACTACACCCTTTTGACGTTGGCACAGTTATTACCCCCGTTTACAGGTAGGGGAACCAGGGTACAGAGAGACTGGGTCATTTGCTGGAGTTCACACAAGTTCACAACTGAGGCTGGACAGCCTGACTCTAAAACCTGCAGTTCCGACCACTCCATTGCATTAGTCAGTGGGTCTTTTCTTTAATTGAGATAAAATTTATCCTTTTAGAGCGTACAACTCAGTAATTTTTAGTATATTCACGGAAGTTGTGCAACCATCACCACTGTTTAATTCCAGAACATTTTCACCACTGTGAAAGGAATCCCTGTACCGATTCAGCAGTCACTCCCCCTTCCCGTCCTCCCAGCCTCCGGATAATCTACTTTCTTGCTCGGTGGATGTGCCTGAACTGGAATCACATACATGGAATCCCATAATACGTGGCCTTTTGTGTCTGGCTTCTGTCACTGAGCCAGTGAGTTGTTTTCGACTGGAATCTGCTGTGCTTGACCTTAAGAAATCTCCATTCCCATCTTTCCCGACTTGAAACGGGTGGAGAAAGGATGGTGCTGCTGGCCGGAGAAGAAAGGGACTCTGTGCTAGTGAAAGAGACACTGGCTGGCGGGCTGTTTTCGGGGAGCCACCAGGCTGGGGCTTTGTGAGGACAGGCTTGGGCTTTTGTATCCCAGTGTGTCCTGGATATGCACAGCGAGGGTTCATTCTGCATTCTCCAGCATCCCCATGTGCCCCGTGAGAACAGCAAGGGAAAGGGCTGGGTAGGTGGGGAGCAGAGGCGGGGGGTGGGGTGGGCAGATAATCAACAATCAATCAGTGAATGAATAAGATCATTTCAGAGTGGACAAAATGGAAGAGGGCGATGGCCTCGAGGGTGTTTGAGGGGCTGCTTCTGTGGGTGGCCAGGGAAGGCCTCTCTGAGGAGGCGCTCACTTAGCTGAGCCCCGCCCGAGGGCAGAGGCGGCCATGCAGGATGGGGACAGTGTGCCTCAGGCCCAGGAGGCCGGGGTGGAGTCTGAGGGTGGGAACTGGGTGGCAGTCGGTCTCATTGGACATGACGGCGCTTTCTGCTTTCCCCGAATGGTCCCTCCCTCTTCGGGACCTTTTACCTGCAGCCTCTGCCTGGGAGGGTTTGACCACTGCTCAAAGGTCATGGTGACATTCGTCCCTGAAGGCTTTGAAGTCTGGGGTTTTAATCCCCTTCTTTGCTTCTGAAACTTGAGCCCAGACTTCCTCCTGTTTCTGACTCAGGCCTGATAGTGCCGATCACCTGTTTTGTTTTTTTTTTTTAAAGAAAGATTTGATTACTTAAAGACCTTCATGCTCTTTCTTTTTAAATGTTGTGTCTGCTGAATTTCAATGACCGTAGGCCTAGTCCAGACGACACCTGATGTCACTCACTGATGAGAACTGTTTGTTCAGTCTGGTCTGGCGAGAGTGCCGAGGGCTAGGAAGACACATAATGGCCCCCTTGTGCACTCACGTGCACACACGCACACACAGACGTGGAAGTCTGTGGTGTGATGACAGGCTGTGGGAGAGGCTCAGGGAGGGCTTCTCCACAGAAGTGGGGCCAGAAGGAGAGGAGGTGTTATTAGGCAGGCCTGGGTGGGTGAAGAATGTGCCGGGGGCCCCAGCAAAGCTGCCTGGAGGCGTGGGCTGGAAGTGGGAAGGACACGGAGACTTCGAGGGGCAGATGGCAGTGTACTCCAGGCCCCGGGCTCCGGGAGAGAAATGAAGGAGGAGGAGGAGAGAGTAACTATAAGCTCTAGGAGGCCAGGGATGGGTCTCTTTTGTTCATCACTTCGCTTCTAGTGGCCAGCACGGTGCTGAGCATGGAGAGCACATCCTGACTTCGCAGGTGGAGTGAGTGTGTGTTTCCATTTCTGATCACCACTGTGATAAATTACCACAAACTTAGTGGCTCACGACACCAGCAATTATGCTCCCACAGCTCCGGAGGCCAGAAGTCTGTATGTAATTGGTTTCACAGGGCTAACGTCAAGGCATCTGCCAGGCTGGTTCCTTCTGGTGGCTCTGATGGGGGCTCCTTCCCTTGCCTTTCACAGCGTCCAGCTGCCACCTGTGGTCCTGGTCCTGTGACCTGTCCCCCGTCTTTAAAAACCCATCACTGTGGTCTCTGTTCCCACTACCACATCTCCTATGTTCTCATCTGCAGTCAGATCTCCCTCTGCTTCCCTCTTCTCTGGACCCTCGTGCTCACGTTGAGGGATAATCCAGGACACTCGCCCCATCTCAAGATCCTTCACTTAATTACACCTGCAGGGCCCCCTTTGCCAGATAAGACACTGGGTATTAGGACAAGCACATCGTGGGGCTGTGCTTCCACCGACCACAGTGTGTCAACAAATGATGTTTGTAAAGGGTATTGGGGGTAGGGGAGTCCCCAGCACGATCAGCAGGGGGGCCACACCTTGAAAACAGGCAAGGAAGACCGGTCCTTCATTTGGCTGGCCTGACTCTGCAGTACTGCCCTTTGTCCTCCGTGGCCACTCCTGATTACCCCTTCTCACTGCTGAGTGACACGAGACTGGTTTCCTCAGCCTCAGACATCCCACTCACACCGTTTCCTGACTTCTGTTCCTTCCCTACCCTGCAGTTCTTGTCTTCATCCCAGATCCAGCATTGCACACGTCTCTCCTGCCCCATCTAGTTAGTGGAGTCAGAACCCCAGGCCAGGCCAGGCCAGGATGATTTACTGCAGGCACATGGTCATGGGGAGGGAGAATGGAGCATGGCCACTGCCAAGGTGGGGGCGAGGGTCTCTGGAAGGTCAGCTTTGCTACAGGTCTTGTAGGGTCTTCCCCATGGTCAGGGTGCCCAAGGTGGCACTGGACAGCCAAGACGGCTCTTTGCAAGGGTTTGTTGGCTGAACACAGGAAATCCCTAGTGGCTCTGCCTGCTTCGGGAAGGGAGCTCCACATCACCAAGGGGGAGCTAGTGATAGGGCAATATACTGCCTGCTCAGCACCCCTCGGCTTGGGGCCCCCAGAAGGGGCTTAGGAAGAAGGGACTGCCAGGTGCAAACATATCTTTCTTGACTCCAGGTTGGGGCGTTGTTTTAAGGACCTTCGGGGTTTGGGTGTTTCTCTGGAGGAATCACTTGTCGTGATTCAGACAATCACGAGTGGGTACAGGGCAGGGCTGGGTGACCCCACACTCAGAATCTACCTGGCCTTTCAGCAGTCTTACCTGCAAAGGGTCTAAGGCACAAGCAGCTAAGGAAGGCCAGGGCATTTGAGCGAAGGGTGGCAGGTGGAGCCTGAGGGCAGTACCCAGGCTCCAGACATTATGGTGTTTCTGGGAAGACGGTGGCCAAGTGGACGCTTCTATGGGTATGACCCCCGAGAGGTGGGGTGGTGTGGTGAGGAGCGGGGACTCAGTCCCGGCTCTGCGTCTGCAGCTGCATACCTTGGACGAGGTGTGTATCCTCCATAAATCTCAGTTTTCTGCAGAAACTGAGCACCTCCCACAAAGAGCATCTGCGTCCATGCAGTGAGCGAAAGCGGGTAAAGTGCGTGGCATTTAGGAAGCACCTGCTAGAGATGAACCGCTCCTGTCATCGTTACCTGTGACGAGGAGAAGCTTCCTAGAAAGGGGACTAGGAGTTGGCAGCCACCCCCGCCCCCCTCCAGCCATGGCTGCTGGGGTTTGCTGCCTGAGACACCGCTGCGGACTGCCCAGCATGCCCGGGACGCTGCCCTGGAAGCTGGTGTGCCCTGTGTCGGGAGGCCGCTTCGTAGAGAACCACCAGGCCTCCACTAGCATCCCCGGCAGCCCGTTGCCCAGTCTCTCCGGGAGCAAGTGACAAAGGGAGGTGGGCAAAGCCCATGTCTGGAGACAGACCTGGCTCGAAGCCCAGTGCAGTCACTTCCTAGTTGTGCAACTGCTCGGTTTCCCCGCCTGAAGATGGGAATCACGCCCAACTTGCTGGGCACTTTTAGGCTTCGGAGAGATGAAGGGTACCATTCAGAGTCCCTTCTTGGCCCCAGGCAGGGGGCCAGCTCTTTCCTGCGTTATCTATTTGACCTCCTTCCGGGAGGGCATCTGGTGCAGTCCCTGGCGGCTAGTGAGCCCTTAGCGAAGGGCCTCTTCTGCCAGGTGGCCTCCGCGGACCTTACAGTCCCGTGTCCCTGGGCTACAGCTGGGTGGAGTGCTGGGGAGGAAACAGCCCTCTGCGGCTCATGGGGAGCCCAGCAGCTGGCTTCTTTGCTCCAGCCGCAGGGGAGTCTGCTGTTACAACTGTGGGCTTTTATAGCCATTCCTGGTGCCCAGCCTTGAGGCTGTTTTATGGGCCACTGTGTTCTTGGATCCACACCTCAGACAGGGCCGGCTGTCTCCCAGAGCCTCTGTGGGCCGCAGTGGTGTGTGGTGGGCACCCTGGGCTGCCTGTGAAAGGGAGGGGTGAGGGTGGGGTGGGCCGGGAGGCCAGCACCTGGGGTTTCCAGGGACCCCAAGGCCCTCAGAGAAAAGTGTCGGTTTTCTGGTTGTCCGCTTGGGATGAGAACTGTCTGCTAATCTTTAGGAAGGGAATGACAGCCTGGTTTCTATGCTCTGGCATAAGTTAACCTCAAAGGACCTGAAGAGGAGACTTTGGTAGCTTAAAAACTAATAAATGCTGGGGTGCCTGGGTGGCTCAGTCGGTTAAGAGGCTGCCTTCGGCCCAGGTCATGATCCCAGGGTCCTGGGATCGAGCCCCGCATCGGGCTCCCTGCTCAGCAGAGAGTCTGCTTCTCCCTTTCCCTCTGCCTGCCGCTCTGCCTACCTGTGCTATCGCTCTGTCAAATAAATAAATTAAAAAAAAAATCTTTAAAAAAAAATTTATAAAACTAATAAATGCCATGTCTGCTGATTGCTTTATCTTATATTTCATTTCATTTCATTTCATTTCATTTCATTTCATTTCATTTCAT